>NC_063178.1:53021512-53123774 GCF_023159225.1 Perognathus longimembris pacificus | reverse complement strand
GTTGAGAGGGGAGGGAGGGCAGGAGAGTCAGATGAATGGATAGATGGTTGGGTGGAGGGATGGATAGGTCGGTGGGTGGGTGGGTGGATGGATGGTTCGGTGGGTGGATGGATGGTTGGATGGGTGGATGGATGTGTGGGTGGTTTGATGGATGGATGGGTGGGTGGATGGGTGGATGGCTGGCTGGGTAGGTGGGTGGGTAGATAGTTAGATCATGGATGGGGGGTGGGTGGATGGATGGTTGGAGAGATGAATCGGTGGATGAGTGGAGGGTTGAGTGATTAGGAGGTTGGGTGGGTGGATGGGTGGGTGGGTGGATTGGTAAATGGAAGGGTGAGTCATTGGATGGGTGGGTGGGTGGATGGACACATCCCTCCATTTCTGCCACCCCACCCCACTTCTCACCTACTCACCTTCCCTCCAGGACACATTTGTCTGGCGTCCTTCACATCACCCCTGGCATTGGGTCACCCCACGCGTGGCAGCGCAGCCTCAGGTTCGCCTCATGTGTCACCCACATATGTGCCATGTGCCCGGCCTGCACCCTGGGCTGTTCCGCGTGGGGCTGGGTCCTGACATCCACTGTGACCATACTGCGGGCCATGCCCACGGTGTTGGCAGCCACACACTCATATTGCCCCACGTGGTTCATGGAAGCCACCGCACAGACAGCGTGCGATTGGGGAAGACCAGGATGTCCCCAGCTATTGACATCTGGGAGCACTCAGGTGGGATCCGTTGGGGAGGACCCACTGGATGAACACTCGTAGGGCCATGGCCCACGTGGAGCGATGGATGCGGAGACCCAGCCCAGCCATGGCTGCCACTGTCCATTCCCTGGCTTTGTGGATCACGAGTGGCAGTCAGGTGACCCGCAGCCAGTCCTCCAGCCCCACACCGGCCTCTGCCACTCACCAGTAGACCCCACGGTCCTCGGGGGTGGCCAGCATGATGCTCAAGCTGTGGTTGACGTGCAGCCGGAAGCTCCCTTTGGCCAGCGGGGCCCAGTGCCACATGCAGCTGTTCAGAATCATCCACCACACAGGGACAAGGGGGGATGAGATGCACCGGGATACGCGGCACTCCAACATGACCATGTTCACTGCTGCCACTGTTACCTCACACCACGGCCATGCGGGGCCAGGGATGGCAGCTCTGTTGGGGTCTGTGATGCCCATGGCCTCCACGGCATTCATGGTGGTGTCTATGGCGTCCACAGCATCCCTAGTGTCCACGGACTCATCTGTGACACTTACTGTGTTGATCGTGGTGACCACGGCATCCTGGGCATCATCTGTGACTCATACGGTAACTATAGCCGTGTCTAATGTGTCCACAGTGTTACCTGTTACACCCACAGCTTCCACGAGGCCCATGGTGGTGTTCACAGCACCTCTGGCCTCCTCAGCATCATCTGTGACTCCTACGTTGTCCTTCGTGGCCTCCATGTTGTGTGCGGTGACTTCCACAGTCACATCTGTGACACCTACGGTGTCCAAAGAATCCATAGTGGTGTCTATGGTATCCTTGGCATCATCTGTGACTCCTATAGCATCCATGGTCATGTCTAAGGTGTCCATGGTGTTTACTAAGGTGTCCATGGCATTGTCTGTGACACCTATGGCATCCATGCTGATGTCTGTGACACAGCTTCCACGGGGTACATGGTCACACCCACAGCATCCGTGGTGTCCTCGGCATCATCTGTGACTCCTACGGCATCCTTGGTGGCAGCCATGTTGTGTGTGGTAGCATCCACGGTCATGTGTATGGCATCCACAGTGTCCACAGTGGTGTCAATTGTGTCCATGTCGTCCACGGTGGTGTCTATGGCATCTACGATGTCTGTGGCATTGTCTATGACACCAGCAGCATGCATGGTCATGTCTATGGTGTCTACCGTGTCTCTGGTGGTGTCTCTGGTGTCCATGGTGTCTATGGTGGTGTCCTTGATGTCATCCACCACTGTGTCCCCAGATGGGCACTGGGCCGCATGGGCCCAGGACTGGCTATGGTGGTTGGTGGCCATGCACTCATAGTCGCTGGCATCCTGGGCTCAGGCCCCGTGCAGGACAAGGGAGCCACCAGGGAGGATGGAGAGGCACAGGGAGCAGGCGTGAGGGGTCAGCACCTTGCATGCAGTGGGGGGGGGGGGTATGGACAGACGAACGGGAGGATGGATGGAGGGACGGACACACACTCATTGGGTGTCCACACGTCCATCCATCCACAGACTGACAGAGACACAGACAGAGACACACACAGACAGAAAGACACAGACACACAGACATGGACAGATAGAACAAGCGATATTCAGATAGACAGACACAGAGACAGAGACAGATGCAGACACAGACAGAGAGACAGACAGATAGATAGACACATGCTCGGACAGACAAACACACAGACAGACCGACTGACTGACTGAATGATAGACAGAAGGGCACAGAGACACAGACAGACAGACACAGACACAGAGACAGACAGACACAGAGGCACACAAACAGATCCATCATTAGACAGAGACACAGACAGACCCATAGACAGTCAGACAGATAGATCCAGAGATAGACAGACTATCAGACATTGAGACAGACATACAGATGACAGACACAGAAGTCCAGATAATGGATACACAGACAGGCAGATAGACAGATCAATCTTCAGGCTGACAGAGATACATGGAGTGATATAGAGACAGACAGACAGATCATCAGACAGAGACACAGACAGACACACAGATCGATCATCGAATAGACAGTGGGACAGACAGAGAGAGACATAGATATTGATAGGCAGACCCAGAGACATACAGACAGACACACAGCTGGACAGACAGATACAAACAGACAGACCGACGGACTGGCAGACAGAAGGGCACAGAGTTACAGAGGGACAGACAGACAGACAGACCTCAATATAGACATGCACATGGACAGATTGACCCTCAGACAGACAGCCGGACTGACAGACAGAAAGACAGAGAGACACAGACAAACACAGTGGCTGAGATTCAGACAGACCAACACAGAGACAGAGACAAAAGCAGACACACGCAGACAGACAAGACAGGCAGGCAGGCAGATAATTTGTGGGATAGACAGAGAGACAGGGAGGCAGACAGACAGACACAAATGGACATATACACAGATGGACCGACCAATGAACTGACTGACAAACACAGAGACACAGGCAGACACACAGACCAAGAGACAGACAAAGACAGACAGATCAATCAATGGATAGACAGAGACACAGGGAGGCAGATGGACAGATACACAGATGGACAGAGACACAGATGACAGATAGGCAGACAGACAGACAGACAGACAAATTGATCACCAGACTGACAGAGACTCATGCAGACAGACAGACACAGGGAGACAGTCAGACAAAGAGACAGACTGATGGACTGACTGACAGAAAGACATAGGGACACAGGCAAGACAGACAGACAGACACACGTACACACACATGGAGAAAGACACACACACAGAGAGACAGATTGGATGGACACAGAGACAGGGAGACAGACGCACAGGCAGACAGGCAGACAGACAGACACAGGCAGACAGACGGACAGACAGACAGGAAGACAGATCAGATGGACACAGAAACAGGGAGACAGACACACAAACAGAAAGACAGATAGGCAGACAGGGAGACAGACAGACAGAGACAGGAAGACAAATCAGACAGACTTAGAGACAAGGAGACACACACACAGACAGAAAGACAGACAGGGAGACAGACAATGGACAGGACAAACCCATCAGGAAGAGAGAGAGAGCCAGCCAGTAGAGCGAGGGATACTCCCCCCATTCCCCTGTCCTCTGACATCCCTCCTTTCCACCTTTCCCGGAAGGGAAGGGAGGGAAAAGGGTGTAAACTGAGGCACCCACTGTGTGTAGCCTGGTCCATTTCATGTGAGGCAAGGTGTGTCCAGCAGCTGTGTAGGGCAGGGTGACGTTGGCGTCCTTAGACACAGTCACGGCAGCCAGGGGCCGGGCCACGAGGCAGGACGTGTAGGGAAACTGAGACAGGGGACTGCCGCGGGTGAGGTCGTGCAGGGAGGCCCAGGAAAGCAAGGCCATGGAGGCCGCAGGTGTGGAGGCCAGAAGAATGGAAGTTTGAGAGGTCGAGGCTGGAGACAATGAGTCTGGGGGAATGGAGACCCAGATGTGAAGGCCAGGGGAATGGAGGCAGAGGAAATGGAAGCCAGAGATGTGGAGGTCGGAGGCGTGGAGGCCCCAGATAAGGAGGCTGGAATTGTAGAGGCAGATGGGGGAATGGAGGCTGGAGGAGTTTAGGCCATGGGCTTGGGGTCCCCAGATGTGGAGGCCATTCCCAGGAGCACCTGTGGGGACTCATTTCCTGGGCCTCACACAGGGGAAACTGAGTCAGACGACCCATCCTCCTCCTCCTCAAAGGCCAATGGCAACAGGGTGGTGGAGGCCATAGGGGTGGAGGCCAGAGTGGTGGAGCCCAAGTGGCAGCCTCGTACCGGGGCCAGAATGTCGGCGCACCACTCAGGCCGGAGCCCACAGGCCTCAAACCCACGATGGCCTCAGTTCCTCTGGGCCACCACCCTTGGTCCAAAGCCCCAGGTCTCCACCCTCAATCCTCTGTTCTGGGTCCCCATTCTGTGGGCCTCCACCCTTGATCATTCTCTAACCCAGGCCTCCACTTTTCCATCACAAGCCTCCAACCTCAATCTTCCTTCATCCCAGGCCTCCAACCTTGATCCTCCATTCCAGACCTCCATTCTGCAGGCCTCCACCCTCAATCCTCCTCTGTCCGGGGCCTCCACCATTGATCCTGTGTTCTGGGCATCCATTCTGTGGGCCTCCACCCTCGATCCTCCTCCATCCCGAGCCTCCACTTTTCCATCCCGGGCCTCTATCCTCGGTCCTCCTCCATCCCAGGCCTCCACCCTCGAACCTCTGTTCTGGGCCTCCATTCTGTGGGCCTCTACCTCTGATCATTCTCTGTCCTGGGCCTCCATCTTTCCACCCCACGCTTCTACTCTCAATCCTTCTCTGTCCCGGGCATGGTGCCTGGATCCTCCACCCCAGGTATCCCTTCTGTGGGCTTCCACCCTCGATCCTTCAGCCTGGGCATCCACTTTTCCATCCCAAGCCTCCACGCTCGATCCTCTGTCCTAGGCCTTCACTTGGTGGGCCTCCATGGCGACCTCCATGTCACGCCGGGCCTGGCCCACACGTTTGGCGCTCAAGCACGCATAGCACCCTCCATTCCCAGTGTGGATGTCCTCAATGGTCAGGGTCCCATCTGGTCCAACTGACGCATGGGAAGTGTTGGCCATGGTGGCCAGGATGTGGCCATTCCAAAGGATCGATGCCACGTGGGGGGCTGGGTCAGCCGGGCCACACAGGGCAGGCATAAGGTGAACCCGGCATCCACCATCTGGGCCTCCACCATCTGGGCCTTCACTTGGGCCTTCAGTTGGGGCTGAGGGAGGACATGGAGGCAGTGCGCACAGCGGACTGTGGCCGACCCTTTGCGGGTCACACAGTGAAACCAGCCCGAGTCTGAGGGGTGCGTGGCATGGAGGTGGAGGTGCTGGCCTCCGTCACAGAGTGCCACGCAGACTCCATAGACTGGACCTCTGTTGCCTGGGCCTCCAAGGGCCAGGCTTCCATGGCCTGGGCCTCCATTGTGTGGGTCTCCAAGAGCTGGGCCTCCACTGTGTGGGCCTGCACGGTCTGGGCCTCCAAGGATTGGGCCTCCAATGTCTGTGCCTCTGTGGTCTCAGACTTCGTGGTCTCTCCATGGGATGTGCCAAGGCTCTGTAGGCCACCGTCATGTGGTCCGGTTGTCCACCTGCATGTGTCTGAGTCTCAGTGGTGTGTGCCAAGGCTTCGTGCACTGTGTAGGCCGCATCCCGTCTTTTTGTCCATCTGTCCATGGGCATAAGTGATTTGGTGGGGTGTGCCAATTTCCTATGCCTTGTAGGCCACAGCCCATCTGTCTCTCCATCTGCACATGCATGCCCGTGCCCCAGTGTGGTGTGCCAAGCTTTTGTAGGCCACAGTCTGTCCCTCTATCCACCCGTCCATATGTGTCACAGTCATGGTAGGGTCAGTGGAGTTTGCAAATGCACAGTAGGCCACATCCTATCTGTCCATTCATCTGTCTGTGTGACCCCATGTCTCAGTGGAGTGTACCAAGGCTTTGTAGGCCTTGTAGGCCACATCCCATATGTGGCTCCTACCTGTAATCTTAGCTACTCAGGAGGCTGAGCTCTCTGAGCTGTAACTTAATCAGCAAGAAAACAGAGGATGCCACAGTTAATAAGCCACATCATAGGAATCTATTGTTGCCTTCACAGGCCTGTGGCTGCACATAGACTTCCCAAATTGTGCATCCCGAAGCACCTCAGAGTTAAGTCTTTTAAAGACAAATTTCACATCCTTTCTGGCAAGCAATGCTTTGTTTTAAAAGCATATACAGAAGCAAAACAGAGCCGTAAATGTAGACTTACTCCCCTAAATACTGGGAGGCTGGAACATTTTGGGGGAATTTTCTTTTTAAGAAGCTGCTGAGCAAACAACTTTTTGCTAAACCTGCTTGAGCAAACAACAGTTCTGGGGTCAGGCTTTTTCTCCTTGGGGGACAAAAAGGTGTTACTTCTGCAAGGCTTCAGGCCATAACCTACATCATAAGGACACTAGTTTGAAGCTAGTCCAGATAGTAAGTCAATGGGATTCTGATCTGCCATTCAGCAAAAAGCTAAAATCAGAGCTGGGGCACAAGTGGGAAAGTGCCAGCTTTGAGCAAAAAACACTAGGGGACAGTGGCCAGGCCCTGAATTCAATTGGCAGTGTTAGCCTGGCATGGACCTTTCCTCCCATTGGCCCACCAAGTGTCCTTTTGGAGCAGGCAGCTGATCCCCAGTTCCCCCCCTCCTCTCACCTTGAAGTAACATTCCATTTGGTCAGTCACCACCACAAATGTGAACAGCAGGCTCCCTTATCTACTACCCAGGCAGCTGCCACAAATCTTAACCCACTGTAACAAAATCCCCCATTCCCATGCCCCACATGAATCCCTGGACCTTAGCTTTGCTAGGATAAGAAATCCCCACACACACACATAAACAAAAGCATCATTTCTCCCTCTCCCATGGGAGAGGTGGTTCTGTCAGCCCCTGCTGACAAGAAACTCATGTTGCTGTACCTGACTGTGTCCACGGGGCTTCTCAGATGGCTGTTTTCATTCAGTACTGGCACAAAGGAAAAGGAAAGAGGGAGGGAGGGAGGGAAGAAGGAAAGAAGGAAAGATGGAAGGAATGAGGAAGGAAGGAAGGAAGGAAGGGGATAAGAGAGAGAGAGAGAGAGAGAGAGAGAGAGAGAGAGAGAGAGAGAGAGAGAGAGAGAGAGGACAAAACTTGGTCTCATATGTATCATTGTGGTTCTATCTCTGACCTAGCCAAGATGTTGCTCCATTTAGAGACCTGGAGGAATATAATGCTATTTGAAGGTCCTGGGAATGTCAAGGCTAACACCTTTACAAATGCATTTCTATTCTTCTGAACAGAGAATGGATCTGTGCAGGAGTGTTGAGGATAGATAGAATGCATGTAGTCCTCCTCTGCAAACATCCTTTCTACTTCTGAGGTTCACTGGAGACCTCAGTAGTTACCACAGTTATAGAGTTGGCAAGACAAGAGAAATCCAATAACACCAATGCCATGAGAAATTAATCTAAATGTTAATACTGCCATATCCACAGAAAGAATGTCGGCACCTATTCAACTCTCCAAGCCTTGGCTTTCCCAACACCTTGGGCTCCACTTTCTCCAAGCTCCTCCTGTGCCCCCTCATTTGTGTGGTCAGTTACAACACTTGTAGGTCAGTTCTAAGGAAACTGAGGCATGTGTGCAGTGGAACACCTTGTGCCCTTGGCCTGGCCTTTGGGCAATAAGCTCCTACTTATGGCCTCATGCACACAGATTGCATCTCAGCCATATGCTTAATTTATGGGGTGGCAATTTGCACATTTGCAGAGCCCTTCCAAAAAAATTTAACAGATGGAATACTGGAAGGTCCAACTGCCCTAATGAGGGAACTTACATATTGATTTAGTGGAATTACATACTTGGTTTTCTCAATCTTCTCAGCCCAAAAATCTGTCCCAAAACATGGAAGCAAATATTCAACAGTACATGAAGAATGTTAAAAATGTACTGTATTAATGAAACAAAACAATAACTGAAACGTCTCTTAAGGAAAAGAAACATGGTTCAATAAATTACACACACACACACACACACACACACACACACACAGAGTCATGTAAGCCAGGGGTGGGGTTGGGAGAGATGGGGAGAATGATGGAAGGGGTGACATTGTTCAGGATGCCTTGTATTCATAAACTGACATGTTGAATTTAAAACCTCTATGTGATTACTTAAAGATAATTTAGAAATTATACAATTTTTTTTTAAGTTGGGGAAGTTGACAGGTGATTGTGGCTCACTCCTCTAATCCTAGGTACTCAAGAGGTTGAGATGTAGGATCACAGTTAGAATACAGCCCAGGGAAGGAAAGTCATGAGACTTTCCAATAACCACTAATAGCTGAAAGTGGAGCTATGGTTCAAGTGACTGAGCACTAGCCTTTAGAGAAAATGTTTAAGGAGAGTGCCCAGGTCTGGAGTTTGAACCTAAGGACCAGTGCACACACACACACACACACACACACACTCTCTCTCTCTCTCTCTCTCTGTTGCTCTCTCTCTCAAAACGTTAATACATGTAAAACTTAATAATGCGAGAATAGATATGAGAATTATGAGTCATATTTTTCTTTCCTACCTCTTACCTTCTCTGATGTGTTGAGAGAGTGGACGAAGTCCTGTTTATTGTAGCCTTGGATTTCTGAGAAAAAGGTGATCATGGCAGACTGTTCACTCTACCTCTTACTGATTGCCAGCCTGCCTGTCTACCTGCCTACCTGCCTGTCATGATTACCCTTCTCTGAGAAATACCAGTCTACCATAAACAGAAAATGTTACAAATCATAGCTACTCTTATGTCATAATTGACATTATTGATCAATCAAACTGACTTCCCTTAAGCACAATTTATAAAGGATTTGGGGGCATGTGATACAAATTGTTAAAAATGTTTGCCTTCTCAGACATGTTGAGACAGTGGACCAAGTCCTGTTTATTGTAGCCTGGGATTTCCAAGAGACAGTGTCCATGACAAGATGTTGACTGTACCTCCTAATGTCTGCCTGCCAGCCTGCCTGCCTGCCTGCCAGCCTGTAATGAACACCTTTTTCTGAAAATTCCATGGCAACAATAAACAGAAAAATATCACATCAAAGCATGCCTACTATTATGTCATTATGGACATTAATTGCCGAAACAATCTAGCTGCCCTTAAGCACAAAATATAAAGCATTTTGGGGCATGTTGTACACATTATTAAAAATTCTTGGCTTCCCAGATGTGTTGAGACAGTGCACAAAGTTTTGTTTATTGTAGCCTGGGATTTCTGAGAGAAAGGTGATCATCACAAGATATTGACTGTACCTCATTATGCCTGCCAGCCGACCTGCCTGTCATGATCACCCTTCTTTCAGAAATCCCAGGCTACAATAAAAAATAATTTACAACAAATCATATCTATTATTGTGTCATAATTTACATTATTTGCTCAATCTATCTGTCCTTAAGCACAATATATAAAGTATTTGGTGACACATTGTATACATTATTAAAATGTCTTGCCTTCCCAGATGTGTTGGGACAGTGCTGAAATTCTTTTTCTTGTAGCCTGAGATTACTGAGAGAAGGGTGATTATGACAGGATGTTGACTGTACTTCCCATGCCTGCCTGCCTGCCTGTCAGTCATGATTACCTTCCTCTGATCAATCCCAGGCTACAAGAAACAGAAAAAATTTATAACCAAGCATAGCACTATTTTGACGTTATTTGCTCAACTGATCTTGATTCCCTTAAGTATAAAGTATAAAGTATTTGGGGCATGTTGTATACATTATTAAAATGCTTGCCTACTGATATTGCTCAGAAGGTAGAGGCAGCTGGAGGTACTATCCAACCATTTAGCTTAGAAAGTCAACTCCATTTCAGCTGTCTTTTCCCCCTAATTCCTGCTGCAGGATCCCCTGGCACTTGTCACAGGACCTGGCTGGGCTGGCAGGGGCTGAGGACTCTGATGGGTGTGCTGGCCACATGCAGTGTGAACTGGCCACATGCAGTGTGAATTTCAAGCATGACTTGCTCCCGCAGCATTTATGTGAACACCTCTCTGATTTGCCACACCACCGTGAGAGAAATTAGCTGAGTTCTGCACCCCTTCCTGGAATAGCTGTGCTCTTACCCTGTGGGCATTACTTTGGGACCTTCACACAGCAGCAGAGTCTGGGAAGAATGGTGCCTATCCTGTAAGCCACTCTCCTCCATCTCTGCCTTGTACTCCAGCTGGAGGCTGTGGCCTCCAATTGTGGCTGCACAGAGGGAAAGGGATTCTCCTCTGACTCACAACTCTCTAGCCTTCTCAACCAGTCAAAGGAAAACTGGTCCAAGATTCTGCTAGAACTGTAGCTAGGCAGGAAGAAGCATTGAATGGCAGGCAGACTAGAAATTCAGACTCTCCTCACATGTTTCTGGGTGCCATCATCATCCCACTGAAATTCTGAGGATAAGCTGAAACTACTAAGTTGTGTGGGTAACCTGTGTCCCCTTCATGGAAGGAGAGGTCTGGGGTGATGTTCTTCAGGAGCTGGGTATGGTGGTACCATCCAAGGCATTGTTCTCAACTCCACATGCCTGGCATTCTATTTTAAGTTTTCTCTGACCAGGTAGATGCCGATGGCTTCATTGATTGCTCTGTGCTGTATTGCTTGTTGAGTCTCAGCTGCATTCTACCCTATGTCACACATGACTGCTAAAATAATGGGTCCAGTTTGCTGGATAGTGGCTACTCAGGACACAGGCCACATACTCTATCAGCCAGGGGTTCTCCAGTATTTGTTCAACATTGGGCCTCTTACTGGATTCCACATTCAGAAGTGGGAAAGTAGGTCATGTCCCTTTGCATTTAGGTATAGTGGAGGGCTATACTTGGCCTCTATGACTAGGACCTGTATGTCAGCAAACTTCCTCCCCTCAAAGGGGAAATTTCACTGTCCTCACATACTAAAGGATGCCCGAGTTCCAAATGTCCATTTTGTAGTCATCATAGAGTTTGTGTTGGAACATTTCTGGGGGTCAGAATATCAAGGCTCCACAAGTTCCCTTTATCAACTGGCCTGTGGTCGTCATGACACTCAGCCTAAAATCACTGACCTTGGCATTGTGTTTGGCTTCCAACAGGCTGTTGTTGGGCTGGAGGTCTCAGTGTGTAATTCCATTCTCGTGAAGGTAGTGCACAGCACTCACCATCTGGTTTTATGCTAAAACCAGCCTCCTGGTATTATGCTTGAATATGCGGCTGCAGAAGTATTTGCACATCTACCCCATGAGGTGTCCCCACGTGGCCGACTCCAGGATGAGATATAGTCTTTATCCTCCATCACCTCAAAAAAACGGATGATGTGTAGGTGACATATGCTCTTGACAATGACCACCTCATTTTCTATGTCATGGTTCTCCAGGTCTCTCTTCAGGAGAACATTCATGGCCAGTCTTGTGTCTGCGAATCAGTGATGGGCCACCTTCAGATATCCAACGCTACCATGGCCGAAGGTCTCCTTCAGTTGATACTGTCCGATGATGGTGATCTCCTCTTCCCTTTCTTAAGAATAATTAAAGGAAACTTTGTTGTATCTTGACATCTTTCCACTGGGATGGCAAGTAGTGAATGTCATAATTATCTCGAATGTTCTAAATGAAGATGACACAAGAAATTTTAACCAAAATGAGCTAAAGTAAGAAACAAACAAGTAAATAGAAACACCAGAATAATGAAAATACCCAAACCCAAACCACACCAACACAGCTCCCTCCCAACCCCCCACACAAATAATGCCTTATAGTCTTTCAGAGTTAGTCCAGCAGGTCACCAAGAAAAGCTCCCAGTGCTGTAACTGACAAAAGGGGAGGGAAGCTTACTATATACCCTACTGGGGATGGCTCACAATACCTGATGACATCAGGGAGCAAATGGACCAATCACAAGTGGGACCAGTGACATCAGTGAGGAATGGACCAATCAGGGCTCAGCATGCACCCACTGATAGGTATGCTCTTGAGCCTGGAGGACTGTTGCCAAGGAAGCCAGGTACCTGGATTGATGCAACTGCTTCCATGGCAGCCATGTGGGAAACATAAGAAGAGGACACTGGCCAATGGCCCCTAATCTTTGTAGTGTGGGGGTAAGGAGGGAAGGGTACCTTAGGTTTGCTCATGTGGCAAATATCACCCATTATACTCAATACTTTTACAGAAATAGCAACACTGTTGTTGTCCCATAGTATTATCTATATCTAATTACAAAGGAGCCGAGAGATGGAGACTTTGCAATGATTTCTTAATAACCTGAGGGGCAGAAGCCCCTCCCCAGATTAGCATGAGTGCCACGCCCCACTGCATAGAAAACAGGAAATCATGCCCCACTCTGTGGGTACCAGAACCTCCACCCCAGGACTGCTGGTGCAGGGAAGTGAAAAAAGGGGAGTACCTCTGGAGGAGAGGAGGAGAAAAGAGCAGGAAGAGAGAGGAGGAGAGTGAAGTGGAGCAGACTGGTATGAGACAAGAAAGAGCAGGGAGTGGAGGAGAACAGAGCAGGTCAGAGAAGAGTGGAGCAGTGAGCCATACTCTGCCTGCTGTAGGAACAGGGTGAGCCAAACCAGGCCAGCCGGAGGAGGGGGGGCGAACCCAAACTGGAGCCTTAGGCCTGAGGAGGATTCTTAGGCCTGAGACCTGAGGGAGAGTCCCAAGCCTTAGGCCTGAAGAGAAATCTTAGGCCTGAGGCCTGAGGGAGGATTCCAGAGCTCTGTGATGGCAGAGAAGCCTAAAGCCTGTGGGGGAGGCTTGAGGCTTAAAGTTTGAAGAGAGGCTAGGCCTACAGGAAAGAAGCCTGCTCCTCTGGACGTCTGGAGTTTTGGACATTTTGAGGCCTGGCGGCTGAGATGGTTAGAAATTAAGTTGCCGGTTCAGAGTTCAGGTTAAGACAGGTCTCAGGTCTGAGTTCTGGGTAACTATTCCAGGACAAGGTAATTGCAGGCAAGCATGAGGTGGAGGGTGGATCTGCTTCTGGGTTTTATATTGTAAATAAAATACCTTTGTAAATAAAGCTCCTTCAGACTTTAAGTGTGCCTCCGTGGTTTATTCTCACTCAGAATACAACAATTTGAATCAAATATTCTGTTTCTACCTGAGAAGGGAGAGCAGACATCCAAGATTAACTCATAGTTTTGTCCACATCTGCCATTCTAGTTTTAGTTTCTAGTTTGTACCATTTTCTATGCTTCTTTGTCCTGTTTTGGTTTTGATTAGCTTAATTATTTTTTCTCTTTTTTAAATTTAATTTTATTGTCAAGGTGACATATAGAGGGGTTACTTACATACATAAGGTAGTAAATATAATTCTTATCACACTTTTATCACCTCTTTCATTCTCCCATCTTCCCTCCTCTAAAATTCCCCCTTGCCCGAGATGTACAGTTAATTAATGACATATTTCCTTGTATCATTGTTGCTTTGGTTTGCCCTTTATCTTTTGTCTCACCATTTTGATGTTTTCTCTTCCCTTCTCTAATTCAGATAAACGTATACACAATAAACAGGGTACCAAAATCAAATAAAGTGACAACATGTAACTGAAGCTTATTCTACTTGAGAGGCCTTTTTTGTTCTTGCTGTTGAACTCTCTGTCTGTATGCTGTCTCTCAGCTGACCTTAAGATCAAGGCTAGCTCTCTACCACTAGAGCCACAGTACCACTTCTGGTTTTCTGGTGGTGTGAGCCACTGGTGCCCATTTTAGAGTTCTTTACAAGGAAAATAAATAATGGGTGGTCCAGTGATGGCTCATACCTGCAATTCTATCTACTCAAGAGGCTGGGATCTGAAAATCTCTTTTAAAGCCAGCCAGGGCATGAAAGTCCATGAGATGTTTCTCAGCAATTAATTATCAGAAAACTGCAAGTGGCCCTGTTGCCTCAAGAATGATAGGGCTACCCTCAAGCATAAATGCTGAGGGACAGTTCCAAGGCCCTGTGTTCCAGCCCTACATCTGACAAAACACAGTATTAAACATGGGCTGGACATAATAATGCCATAGTCACAAACACAGAAGGCAGAAGAGCCTGAGGCAAAAGGTTTGGGGAGTTGAGTCCAGCTTGGTCTGTATAATTATTTTCAGTCCAACTTACCATAGCAAGACTTAATTGCAAAAACTATACCAAAAAGTTCACTGACAAAACAATCTCAGAGAGTCATACTTCCATAACCATATTTTATTTTTTCAATTATTGTGACCTACTACATTATTCTTCCTCCTTTAAAAACTCTCCATAATTAGTTGCTCTCATTTATCACTGTTGGTTTATCCATGAGGGTTATTTCCACATCCAAACTTATACTTTCCCTTGTAACACTAGTTCTTCTCATTCTCTCCCTTCCTACTTTCCTCTACTTACCCCTCTGTCTTCTTTTCCATCTCCTCCCATTCTTTTCTTTTCCTTTGTTACATTTTTCCTCTCTTTGTCTCTATCTTCCTTCTTTTTTGATATAGAAGAGGTTGATGTCACCAAGCTGAATTGGATTCATGGTCTTTCTGCCTCTGTGTTCTGAATGGCAGGGCTACAGGAGTATATGGCCATGACTGGCGTGGCCATTATCTTTTATCATAGAGTGCTCTCTCTATTTCCTAAAATCTTCACACAGATTACACTGTTTCACGTCCTAGATGTCTCTTAGACTATTTTCTCAATTTCCTTTCTTTTCTGTCCCATTCAGTAGCCCATAGCCTCAGGGCATTGCCAGCCAGTGCCAGGCATACCCAACACTGCCCAAGACCATGGGCACAGACCCATTCAGGCACTGGATATGACAGAGCATAGGTGAGGTGTAGATTGTTCCCACAATTCAGGACTGCAAGTCATTACCTGAGCAGGTCCCTTTAACAGAAAGTACTCTAGAAGAAAGTCCCAGGTCGAAACTGCACCAATTCTGACAATCACCTGCCTCAATTTTCAGATGTGGACAGATCTAGTCTTTGCATCTAATGAATAGAAAGGGACAGAAATGATGAAGTATCACTTCTGATATTAAGTTATAAATGGCTGTTACTCTCACTGTGACATCTCTCTATATCTCTATCTCTCTTTCACCCTTTGCTCCTGGTGAAACAACTGCATGTGTGAGCAGTCTATGGAAAACACCCCATGACAAGGAGATGCAGCTTCCAGATGATGGCTGGGGGACATGATCTGGGAAGCAGTCAAGTCTGGTGATGACCATGGCCCTAACAGAAAATTTCAGTTGTCTCCTGAGCTCCTTACTCACCCCACCCCCCTGCAAGCTTCTCCTTGACTACTAACCCCTAGAAACTGAGTGAGAATAGATGCTTGGTGTTCAACAATATTTGCTACACAGGCAAGACACTGAAATGGTGAGAAATATAAAACAGAGATCATGTGAGTCACCCTCTCTACATCAATGACTCATGGCCTACAGTTCAGTTGTAGTCTATAGATTATGAAATTCATTGTCTAGTTCCCAAATATGTGGGGCCTTGTTACTGAACTTACTTGCACCTCAGTTTACACTTATGTATGTACAATATGTATTTTATTAATTGTGAGTTTTGATGTGACAGCTTACGTTCAAGTATATTCATCTGAAAAAAGGCTTTAATAGTCCTTGGGGCAATGGAACACTTGAATTTTTAAAAATCAAGTGGACATCCCGTAGTTGTCAGAGAGGCTGATGAAATCTGCACAGTCAGAGCTAAGATGATTTATGCTGACTTGTGTAGTTCTGAAAGAGAATCTGGACCCTGTAGCTCTTGACATTAAGGTGGGCAATTCTGCCATCCAGCAGACTTTGAATCAACTTCAATTCAAAGCCTTCTGTAATTCAGTGAATCCTATTTAAAATGACAAGGGAAAACTGGAGGTGAGGGCTCTTGCCTGTAATCCCAGCTACTCAGGAATCTGAGATCTAAAGATCAGATCCTGGTTCACAGCTAACTCTATCTCCAATTAACTATGAGAATACTGGAAATTGAGCTGTGGCTCAAAGTGATAGAGAGCTAGCCCCATGACAACAAAAGACAATGGCCATGATTAGATAATTGATTAAAACACAAAACAGAAATACAATCCAGATCAGAGTGATAGTTCAATTGACATTCGAGTTGTCAAATGTCACAGAGGACTGAGGAAAATCTTTTAAGTTTAAACTCATTGGCTGTTAGAACTGAAAACAACATGAGACCTTCTACCTTCTTTTTCTCTTTGCAGCTCCTGGCTGTTGGCACTTGCCTTAAGGGTCATCTGGACATGATGACTTGAACTCAGATCACCTGAATGTCCTTCTCTCCTGGAGTCAAGCAGGATATTGCCTTTCATTACAGAAAAGATAAAAGGAACTTAATTCCAAGTTGTGAACACATCTTCCATTTAACCATTTGAGTCTAGAAGGAAGATGAACAGTTACCCATCAATTGTCTGAGAAACCCACAATCTGTACCACTTTTTCCCAATCCTCAATCCATCATTATTTTTCTTAGAGCCATCTGTGTTCCTGCCTTCAGTGATTTGTGAAACACACACTTACCTGGAAGAGTGCTTTGTGGAGTGCTACTGTAATTCCACTGACTTCTCTGACCAGTGGGGGACTTAGCCTCAGAACAGATATTCTGATGCCTTATTAGCAAACTAAAAGGCATATGTGAAAACATCTCCATTAAAGTCTCCTGTGTTTGTTGGCCAAAGGAAGCCACTGTTTTGAGACTCTCCCTGCCCTGTATAGAACCTCCCTGGGGAGACTTGTTTGCCCAGCTGCTCCAGGGAAAGCTTTTTACAGTAAATAGGGAAGCCAATGGTCTAAGATAATTAGTCTTGAGGAAATAGTAGCTAGGTGATAGAGTTTTACCTTGATTGGTTTGATCCTTTGTAGTAGTGACACCCTTAGTTGTAGGGACTTCCTTTGTAAGTAGTGACATCCCCAACTTTGGTACTGATATGGATATCTTTCTCTATTAATTTTACTCTAGAAGTTTTTTGGTGGTTTTTTTTTTTTTTTTGCCAGTCCTGGGCTTTGGACTCAGGGCCTGAGCACCGTCCCTGGCTTCTTCCTGCTCAAGGCTAGCACTTTGCCACCTGAGCCACAGCGCCCCCTCTGGCCGTTTTCTATATATGTGGTGCTGGGGAATTGAACCGAGAGCTTCATGTGTAGGAGGCAAGCACTCTTGCCACTAAGCCATACTACCAGCCCACTAGAAGTTTTGAATTGATTTCTAACCCAATATAAATCCTGGCCCTCCTAAAACAAAGTGCGCATTGGTCCACTCGCCTCTGCATCCCACATGTCCTGACTTTCGGCTGCAGTTACCCAGATATATATATATCTATATATATCTATATATACATATATACATATATATGTATATATGTATATATGTACATATATATATATGTATATATATACATATATATGTATATATGTATATATAGATATATATGTATATATGTATATGTGTATATATGTATATATATGTATATATATGTATTTAAGAAATAAAATAAAACATTAAAAATATCGCATGTGAAAACATATGAAAGCACAAAATATAAAATATAATCTGTACAGAATCTATGAAAATGCAATATATGAACGTATTGTGTCCTCAAAACCTGGAGCGGGTTACAATGTAATGCATGTGGAGTTGATAAAACACGATGAACCATATAACATATGTGAAAGCCTATGGAATGGAACATATGTGAGCATATATAAAATATAAATATAAAACATAAAATGTATAATTATAAAATATAAATATATATAAAGATAAATTATAAATATACATATAAAATGTATAAATATGAAATAAAAGTATATAAATATAAAATATAAATATGTATAAAATAGAAGTATATATAAATATAAAATATAAGTATAAATAAATATAAAATATAAGTATAAATAAATATAAAATATAAATATTACTATAAAATATAAGTATATATAAATATATGTAAATATAAAGCACAAGGTATATAAAATGTTAAAATATAGATGTACTAATATATTTTATCAAACTTTATATTTGTATACAGGATATTTTTATATATTCTGCCTATATTTAGTGATGGGATGGGGTCGGGACTCAGTTTCCCCAGCTGTGTGTCGGGGGGAGGACTTAGCAATCAGCACCCTCCCAGGCAGACGGACAAGCAGCCAGGCAGACCCCATAGATAGGCAGACAGACAGACACATACACATCTACAGGAAGACGGACAGACAGAGGTGTCGCACTAGGCCTGTCTACCCATCCGTCCATCCGTCTGACCCTCCACCTGTGTCTGTCTGCCTGACTGTCTGTCTGTCTTTGTGTCTGTCTGTGTCTACCTGCCTGTCTGTCTCTGTGTGTCTACCTGTGAGTCTGTCTCCTTGCCCATCTGTCTGTCCGTCTCTGTGTCTGTTTGTCTCTGTCTCCCTGTCTATCTGCCTGTCTACCTGTCCGTCTGCGTCCACTTGTCTGTCTTACAGTGTATCTGTCTGTCTGTTATCTGTTTACCTGTCTGTCTGCCCTGTCTGTGAGTCTGTCTGTCTGATCTCCTTGTCTTTCTCTGTGTCTGTCTTCCAATGTATGTGTCTGTCTCTGCGTCTGTCTCCCTATCTGCCTGTCTGTCTGTCTCATCTGTCTGTCTCTGTGTCCATATGTCTATGTGTGTCTGACTTTCTGTTGCTATGTGTCTGTGTGTGTCTGGGCCTCCTCTCTACGTCTGTCTGTGTGTCTGTCTTCCAATGTATTTGTCTGTCAGTCTGCCTGTGAGTCTGTCTCCTTGTCTGTCTTCCTATCTATGCCTGTGTCTGTCTGTCTGTGTCTGTGTCTGTGTCCAATGTATGTGCCTCCCTGTCTGTCTCCTCGCTTGTCTATGTGTCTGTTTGTCTGTCTGTGTGTTTATCTGTCTGTCTCTGTGTCTCCCTGTCTATCTGTCGGCCAGTCTACCTGTCCGTCTATGTCCACTTGTCTGTCTTCCAGTGTACCTGTCTGTCTGTTGTCTGTGTACATGTCTGTCTGCCCTGACTGTCTGTATGTCTCTGCGTCTGTCTTCCAATGTATGTGACTGTCTGTGCATCTGTCTCTCTGTCTGCCTGTCTGTCTCTGTGCCTGTCTTTGTCTACCTGTGAGTCTGTCTCCTTGTCTGTTTGTCTTCCTGTCTATACCTGTGTCTCTCTGTCTGTCTTTTTGTTGTCTAATGTATGTGTCTGTCTCCTCATCTGTCTGTCTCTGTCCGTCAGTCTATGTGTGTCTGTGAGTCTGTTGCTGTGTCTGTGTGTCTCTGGGCCTCCTCTCTACACCTACTTGTCTGTGTGTCTGTCTTCCAATGAATGTGTCTGTCTGCCTGTCAGACTCTTTCATTGTCTGTCTTCCTGTCTATGCCTGTGTCTGTCTGTCTGCATCTGTCTGTCTGTGTCTGTGTTCCAATGTATGTGTCTGTCTCTCTCCTTGCCTATCTATGTGTCTGTCTATCTGTGTGTTGGCCTGCCTGTCTGTCCCTCAGCCTGTCTGTCTCAGTGTCTCTGGGCCTCCTCTCTGCATCTGCCTGTCTGTGAGTCTCGGTCTCTGTGGCTGTCTGTCCACCTATGTCTGTCTCTGTCTGTTTGTGTCTACCTGGGAGTCTGTCTTTCTGTCTCCTCATCTGTCTGTCTTCTGGTCTATGCCTGTGTCTTTCTTCCAATGTATGTGTCTATCTTTTCTGTCTGCCGTGTCTCCCTGTCTGTCTATCTCTGTCTTCCAATGTATGTGTCTGCCTGTCTGTCTTTCTGTGTCTGTGTCTTTCAGTATGTCTGTCTGTCTCTGTGTGTCTGTCTGTCTCCTTGTCTGTCTTCCAATGTATGTGTTTCTGTCTGTGTCTGTGTGTCTCTGCATCTGTCTTCCAATGTGTGTGTGTCTGTATTTCTGTGTGTCTGTCTACCTGTGAGTCTGTCTTCTTGTCTATCTGTCTGTCCCTGTGTCTCTCTACGTGCCTCTGGGCCTCCTCTCTGCACCTGCCTGTCTGTGAGTCTCTCTGCCGGTGTGTCTGTCTGTCCACCTGTCTGTCTTCCACTGCGTGTCTGTCTGTCTTTTCTATGTTGGTTTGTGAGTTTGTCTCCCTGCCTGTCTGTCTGTCTAGCTGTGAGTCTGTCTTTCTGTCTCCTTGTCTATTTGTCTGTCTACCTCTGAGTCTGTCTATGCCTATATGTGTGTATCTATGTGTAAGTCTCTGTGTCTGTCTGTCTGCCTGTCTTTCTCCATGTCTGTCTCTGTTTGTGTGTCTGTCTTCAATGTATGCAGGTCTGTCTTTTCTGTCTGCCTATGAGTCTGTCTCCCTGTCTGTCTGTGTCTAGCTGTGAGTTTGTCTGTCTCCTTGTCCACTGGTCTGTCTCTGAGTCTGTCTGTGTATATGTCTATGTGTCTGTTTGCCTGTAAGTCTGTCTGTCTCCTTGTCTATCTCTCTGTCGCCAGACATTTCATGACACGATGATCTCAGGGCCTGGAGAAATAAATAGATATAGAGGAGAAAAAAAAGGAAATGAGGACCACATTCAGCTGAGTTCTGGTTGTTTATTCTTCATGTTTTCCAAAGACTTCCAGAACTTTTCAACTCCTAGAAAATAAATAAAAAATTATGTCACAATATTAAAATCAATTACCAATAAATAAAAATATTATAAATGATAAACACTGTAGATGATGAATACTATAAATCTTAAGTAAATGATGAATGTTATAATAAATAAATTATAAATAATTAAATACAAATATGTAAATGCCAATAAATACTATAAAGAGTAAACACTGTAAATGATAAATACTGTAAATCATAAGTAAATAATGAATAAGTATTATAATGTTATAAATAAATAAATACAAATATAAATAAAATATGAATCAGTAAATCACTAATAAGAAATAAATGATAAACTTTATAAATGATAAACACTTTAAATAATAACAAATATAAATTATAAGTAAATAAACAAATGACATAATAAATAACAAATATTATAAATGATAAGCATTATAAATGGTAAACACTATAAATGATAAATACTATAAATCATAAGTAACTGATAAATGTTAAAATACATAAGTTATACATAAATAAATACGAATGTAAATAGGATAGAAGTCAATAAAACTGTAATAAGCAAGGCCACGCCCCTGAGGAGCTCAGGGACAACAGGCCAGGTCCCCGCGAATTGCAGGGATGCCAGACCACGCCCCCACGGAGCATACAGATGCCAGGCCACGACCCTGAGCAGCCAAGGAACTCCAGGCCACACTGAGGAGGAGCAAGGGGACACCAGGCCACACCCCTGAACAAAAGGCCACGCCCTCAACGAGCCAGGGAGACCAGGCCATGCTCCTGAGGTGCACAGGATGCCAGGCTACATTCCTGGATGGCAGATCACTCCCATGAATGACAGGTCACATCCCCAAGGAGCACAGGGATGCCAAGCCATGCCCCCACCCAAAATCATCACTTCTGCCAGGCCACGCCCCCAGTGACACCACTTCTGCCAACCAAGCCATGCCCCCAAGGCCTCCCCATGCCAGTCCACACCCACAAGCCCTCACATCAGGCAGGCCATGACCCCAAGGCTTCACTTCAACTAGGCCATGCCTCCAAGCCCTCAAACCAGCCAGGCCAGGTCCACAGCAACATAGCCTCCTCACTCCAGCCACGTCTTGGCCTCAAGAGCCACCCCTTGGTAGGCCACGCCCCAAGGCCTCACCTCTTACCAAGTCAAGCCCCCTGTACCCCACTTCCTACCAGGCCATGACCCCAAATCCTCAGGCAGGCCAGGCCACCCATGCCCCAACGACAGTCCAGCTCCATGGCCACGCCCACTGTGACACCACACCAGGCACACTATGCCCCCAGCACCTCCATTTTCTTAAGCCCCGCCCGCCACGTCACAATGATGTTTCTGGGCCCCTCGACAAGCTTCAAGTCCCCTAGGCCCCACCCCCAGGTGCTAAGGCCCTGCTCCCTCAAGCACTCAAACCCTGGGCTTCCTGGTTTCTCGGCCCCAGCCGCGCAGCTTAAAGGCGCCTCACTCCAGCCCAGGAGCCCACCACCGGGTATCCGGGGATAGGGAGGGGGCGTCGTCATGGAGGTGGCAACGTCCACTCCCTCTGTGGAAACCTGCTCCGCCAGCTGCCACCGCGACAGCTCTGGCTGCTTCACTTCCTGGCGTCATCACAGTGAACGGAATGACACTTGTGGCATCATCAGGCGGTGACCATCCTGCTCCACACCAGCCAGCAGCGCATGGGCCAGCAGGGCTGGGGACACCACACAGCCAGGGAGGCTTCACTGCGCATGCACAGCAGGAGTGGACCAGGTGTCACTGCACATGCGCAGCAAGCTGGACCGCCACGTGGGAGCTTCTGGGCAACAGTGCAAATGTGCAACAGCCTACACTGCGGAGCAGGGAGTTACCAGGTGTTAGTGCACCATGACAGGCTGCAGTGTGAAGTGGGGAGCCTCCAGGTGCCACTGCAGGTAGTTAGCACGCTGGACCGCCCAGCAGGGAGGCGCCAGGCAAACTGCAGGTGTGCAGCAGGTTGGACTGCTGAGCAGAGAGGGACCAGGCACCATTGCACATGCACAACAGTTGGAACCTCCGGGCGGAGGGCCACCAGATGTTTCTGGGCAGGCTCAGCAGGCTGGACTGCCTAGTAGGGAGCCTCTGGGCTCCAGTGCGCTCGCGAAACAGGGCAGGGGATTGATTACCCACAATTCTGGGTGGTGACATCATTGTTCTCCGTCCTGTGGGTGGTCCTTTCTACGTAATTTATAACCGTAATTATTCGTAATTGTGATTTATACTAATTTTTAATTATTAATAATTTATTTATAATTATATAATTTATATATAATGTTTGGTTATAATTATATATAATATATCATTATAATTATTCATAATCATTATAATTATTAATTATTTATGTATAATTTGTAATTACTGTAATTACAAGTCATATATAATTTATAATGATTGTAATTATTTATAATCAATATATAATGTAGGATTATAATTATTTATAATTTATCTGTAACATAATTAATTATTTGTCATCATAATGATTATTGATAATTCATGATCAGTTATAATTTGCATATAATTTCTAATGGGTATAATCATAATTACTCATCAATATACATAATTTATGATGATCATTATTTTTGGTGTGTATATAATTTATGGTCATTTATCATTATGATGTGTATATATTGAACAATTACAATTATATATAATTTAAATGTTATTTAGAATCATGATTATAATTATTAATAATTTACAAATTATACATAATTTATAATCATAATTATTTATGTACAATTTTCTTATAGTGATTCATAATATATCCTTGAAATGATTTATAGTTCTAATTAAGGATGTATAATTATTTGTAATTTATATATAATTTGTAATTATTTATTGTTATTCTAAGTATAATTTATTAGTAATGTATAATTATGGATCTGTTAATGTGATTTATATTTATAATTATTTATAATTAAAAACATTATTATTATTATAATTTATCTAATTTATGATTACAATTATTTATAATTTTTATGTAATTTAGAATTATAATTCTTTAAACTTATACTTATTTGCTTTCTGATTATTTATTATTGTCAATACTAATAATTAATTATAGTTATGTACGATTTCTATATAAAATATTTGTTATAATTATTGTATTTATAAATTATATATAATTTATTATTGTTATAATTATGTATACTGTATATATGTTATCTATATTGTAATTTTCCTAAATATATTATTAGTATAATTATTATGCCCTGTGATGGATGAGGCATCATTTGGTTCAGTATCTTTTATTTTTAATTATACATATCTTATGATGTACATCATCTATTATTCTTTATATGTATATATAGATTCTGTCCCACGTTGCATGTGGTATATTATGTATTTATGTGCATCTTACTTTCATATATTTTATATGTGATATCTCTTATTTGTATGTCATTTCATGTCTATTACATATATTATCATATGTAATAAATTGTATCTCTTTTTATACCTATTATATATTATCACACATAGTATATAAGAATTATAAATCATTGATAATTTATATAAAATTCATGATTATTACAATTATTTATAATTTGCATGTAATTAATAATTCTATTTTTTATAATTTTAATGTAATTTAGATTACCCTATTATTATTATTGTATAATATTTCCCCTTTCTTTCTGTTTCCTCTTTTCTCCATGAGTTGGTCATCAAACCCTGATGGTGTCCATTTCCCACCATTTGCATTGATCTATTGATTGGATTCAGATATCGATACCCATGGACAGGAGGATTTTCTCTCTCCCTCTTGATTGGAATTCATATTACAATTGTTGGTGAAAAGCGAGATGATTGGGATTGTAATCACCACACAGGATGATGGATGGAAATTAACATTTATTTTCTTTTTTAATCTAAGTTTTGTTCCTCAGGAAATATTGGAAAAATATGGTTGGGTAAAAACGTAAAGTCCACGTGTCTATAAGAATCCATCACTATAAATAAATAAAATAAATTATGCAATCTTCAGATCTGGCCCTATAGCAACCTCAAAGCTGAAGGAGCAGGAAGCACACACTCTAAGTCAGACTCTGCAGTGGCCTTGTGGAGTTAGGCTTCTTTTCTCTGTGTTAGAAGCAGAATTCAGGCTTCTTAGACCCTAGTATTCCAACCCTACTCCAGAGTTTGGAAAGAAAAAGCAGAGTCAACCAATAATAACTAACAGGAAATACAAACATGAAGCAAAAAGAACCAACTGATTTCATCCTAATTTTTTATTTTGGAATTTCTCCAAAAGACAGTATTGAAAAGCTAACCAGGGATCGAGGCGCCGCCTTTTTTGCTACCTGGACGCAGAGCGAGAGGCAGAGAGTGTGGGAGACGCTATCCACTTCCATGCTTCCCGCAGACCCTGCCGGAGCCGCTGCCGCTATGGATGATCGGGAAGCTCTGGTGTACCAGGCGAAGCTGGCTGAGCAGGCTGAGCGACACAACGAAATGGTGGAATCAATGAAGAAAGTAGCAGGAATAGATGTGGAGCTGACAGTTGAAGAAAGAAATCTCCTATCTGTTGCGTATAAAAATGTGATTGGAGCTAGAAGAGCCTCCTAGAGAATAATTAGCAGCAACGACAGAAAGAAGAAAACAAGGGAGGAGAAAACAAACTAAAAATGATTCAGGAATATTGGCAAATGGTTGAGACTGAACTAAAGTTAATCTGTTGTGACATTCTGGATGTACTGGACAAACACCTCATTCCAGCAGCTAACACTGGCGAGTCCAATGTTTTCTACTATAAAATGAAAGGGGACTACCACACGAATCTGGCTGAATTTGCCACAGGAAATGACAGGAAGGAGGCTGCGGAAAACAGCCTAGTGGCTTATAAAGCTGCTAGTGATATTGCAATGACAGAACTTCCACCAACGCATCCAATTCGTTTAGGTCTTGCTCTCAACTTTTCCGTATTCTACTATGAAATTCTTAATTCTCCTGACAGGGCCTTCAGGTTGGCAAAAGCAGCTTTTGATGATGCAATTGCAGATCTGGATACTCTGAGTGAAGAAAGCTATAAGGACTCTCCACTAATCATGCAGTTGTTACGTGATAATCTGACACTATGGACTTCAGACATGCAGGGACAGTGAAGAGCAGAATAAGGAAGCGCTGCAGGATGTGGTAGATGAAAATCAGTGAGACAGAAAAGCCAACAAGAGAAACCATCTCTGACTACCCCAGTCCTCCCCACCCCTTCCCTTGGAAAGTCCCCATTTTCACTGAGAACCACAAAATCTGACTTTCACATTTCAGAATTTAGGTTCCTGCCCTGTTGGTTGTTTTTTTTGTTTGTTTGTTTCTTTTGGCGTTTTGTTTTGTTTTTTAAACAGTTTTGAAATGTTCTTAAAGGCAAGAGTGAATTTCTGTGGATTTTACTGGTCCCAGCCTTTAGGTTCTTTAAGACACTAACAGGACTGTGTAGAGGCTTTTTCAGCATTACTGTATTGTCTCCATGCCAGATGTGGCAAGATCATTAGAAATGGAGATGACATTTGAAAGCCATTAGACTCCTAGGTGATGCATCTTAAAAAAGAGATTGATCACACTAAAGAGCATATGTGAATCATTTTTCATTTTTCTAATTGTTTAAATCAAATTTTATACCAATGTTTAAATTTAATTGGGTGTTAACTTGAAGTGGTTAAAGATTGTTTGCGGGGGAGTTTGTTGCAATGGTTTTGCTGTAAAAAGTGTTTCAAACTCTGCTGAAGTGTTGGCTGAAAAGTGAGTGCTGGTAACAGTTCACCAATCTGTGGCTGCTCATTCTTGCCTACTTTTTCTCATGGGTAGGCAGAATCAATATAGTGAAAATGGCCATACTGCCCAAAATGTTATACAAATTCAATTCAATCACCGTCAATATCCCAGCTACATTCTTCACTAGAATAGAGAAATCAACCCATAAGTGCATATGGAACAGCAAAAGACCTAGAATAGCCAAAACATTTCTAGGCAAAAGAAGCAGTGCAGGAGGTATCACAATACCATATTTCAAGCTCTATTATCATAACAAAAACAGCCTGGTATTGGTATAAAAACAGAACTGAAGACCAATTGATTAGAATAGAATACCCAGAAATAAAGCCACATTCTTACAATGAGCTGATATTGGACAAAGGAGTTAAAGACATTCAATGGGAAAAACATAACCTCTTCAACTCCTGGTGCTGGGAAAACTGTGCAGCCACATGTAGAAAACTCAAAATAGACCCTAGCCTATCACCATGCACCAAGATCAACTCAAAATGGATCAAGGACCTCAACATCAGACTGGAATTTCTGAAACTACTGAAGGACAGAGTAGGAAAGATGCCAGAACTTATAGGCACAGGACAGATCTTCCTGAATATAGTCCCAGGGGCATAACAGATAGGGGAGAGCCTCAACAAATGGGACTACTACAAAAACAGTTTCTGCACAGCTAAAGACATAGCCACCAAACTAGAAAGGCAGCCAACCATATGAGAAAACATCTTCACCAACAAAGCAACAGAAAAAGGCCTAATATCCATCATCTACAGAGAACTCTAAAAGCTAACCCCCTCTAAGCCCAGTAAACTAATTATTAAATGGGCAAAGGAGCTAAAGAGAGACTTCACAGGAGAAGAGATAAAAATGGCAAAGAAACATATGAGCAAATGTCCAACATCCCCGGCAATGAAAGAAATGCGAATAAAAACAGCCCTGAGCTACCACCTCACTCCAGTTAGAATGGCCTATACTCTGAACTCAGGCAACAACAAATGCTGGAGGGGATGCAGGGAAAGAGGAACCCTTCTCCAATGTTGGTGGGAGTGCAAATTAGTACAACCACTTTGGAGAACAGTATGGAGGTTCCTCAAAAAGCTCAACATAGACCTTCCCTATGACCCATCCATACCACTCATAGGCATCTATCCTAAACAACACATCTCAGGATATCAAAAAGACATCTGCACATCCATGTTTATCCATGTTTATCGCTGCACAAGTCACAATAGCCAAAATATGCAAACAACCCAGATGCCCCTGTACAGATGAATGGATCTAAAAAATGTGGTACCTATACACAATGGAATACTACATAGCGATTAGAAATGATAAAATATTGGTATTTACAGGGAAATGCTTAGAACTTGAACAAATAATGTTGAATGAGACAAGCCTAGAACACAGAGAACAAAGGGGCATGGTCTCCTTGAAATATGACTGCTAAGGTGGGGGTGGGGGGACATTAGAGACCAAGTGTGTGAAACAATATCTTCTTGTCAAATGGTATTTCCACAGGTTTGGGACAGCGACCTTACATTATGTATCTAAAATTAAACAACTTCTAAACTGTAAGATATCACAAGAAATGTTCACACTGCCCCATTATGTAACTCTTCCCCTTTTGCACAACAACTTGTCAATAAAATTTAATAAATAATTAAATAAATAAAAAATTGTAATGAAGGGATTTTTAAATGTTGTTGGGAACCTAAATTCAGCATTAGAGGCATTAAATCCCAGAGTCAAGTTACATAAGAAATCAGGAGTTTTATTGATCTTTTCAATAGCAAAAGTTAAGGCCAAAACACACTTGTAGATCTTGAAAGTAAACCTGTGTAATGAGCCCAGAAATTTCAAAGTATTTCAAGTCTCATTATTTTGCTGGATTGAATCCTTGCTTCTCTGCCAAGGAATATGTTAAAAAAATTACCCTCAATTGGGATGGAAGATGTTTGTACTGTATTAAGCTTGCATCAGAGTATATAAGGATATTAAGGTAATTTGCTACGAATGAGATACAGAAACTTACTTGTACCAATAACCAGAGTTTGTTTATTCTTTGCTACCTCAGGCACCACAGCAAAATCCTCTCGTCCATTACAGATGGAATAGGCTTTCATGAGACACCATATATATATATCACCATATGATTTTTTAATTTTATCATGGTATTGATACAGAGAGGGATTACAGTCACCTGCTTCAGGTAATGAATAATGAGTACAATTCTTTTTAACCATGTCTTCTCTTCTGTGATTCTCTCATTATTTTTCCCTCCTGTCCCCACCCACAAGATATAACAGTTCATTTTCCACATAGTGTCTCGTGAGTAGCATTGTTGTACTTTATCAACCTTCTTTGACTTTTTTTGTAAACTCAATCCCACCCCCATACAACCAAACAAGAATAAAGGAAAAGAAAATGAAAATAACGACAATGACAACTAAAAATGTCTCTTGTCTCCTTTTCTTTGAGTTCATTGCATAGAGTATTATTTTATATGATCATCTACACATAGCTATTATTCCATTGTTAAACATTCTTATGCAAATATTCCATTGGCTTCAGTGTGTAATGTCTAGAGTCCTATATAATTACCAGAGAAACCAAACATTCTGTTGTCTTTATCTTGGAGTAACGAGCTCCACCTCTGTGAAAAACTTTTGTATTTTAAGTCAGAGTTTATGTCATGTGGTTATGTGGCAAGTCAGGCTAACCAAAAAATCTTCAATTGAAGAGCATATTTCAGAAGCATACTGTAATTAAAGCAAGATTCTATAGGAAGCTCTGCTCACATACCCAATATATTGAACAGCTCTTCCTGCAATATCAACCAGAACAAGAGCTCAAATATCAGATGAGGGAATCTTACTTTTATTTTATTTTATTTTTTAAATTTAATTTTATTTTAAAGGTAATGTACAAAGGAGTTACAGTTAAATATGTAAGGTCATGAATAAATTTCCTGTCAAATTTGTTACCCCTTCTCTCTTTTCTCTCCCACTTTCCCTCCCCCTTAGCCTTCCTCCCAAACTTGTGCAGTTCATCTCCAACATAATGTCTTATTCCTGGGAATGTGGCTTAGGGGTAGAGGGCTTGCCTAAGACACATGAAGCCCTGGGTTTGATTCCTCAATACCACATACACAGGAAAGCCAGAAGTGGCATATGTGGTAGAGTGCCATTCGTGAGCAAAAGAAGCACAGGGACAGTGTGCAGGCCCTGAGTTCAAGTCCCAGAACTGGCAAAATTTGGAATTTTATTTTTATTTATATAACAAAAAAAGGGATGCATCGAGCCTTGAGTACCTTCATGGAGAGAGGCACCTAGAACATGGGTGATGAAGAGAGAATTGTATGTAAGCTTTATATTGAAATTCAAGTTCCAAGACCAACATCATAAAATGTAGTGATTACTACTATCTTTTGAACATATTTCGATTGAGAAACTGGAAAGAAGGGAACATAGGGGACGATAGAGGATGAAAGTACCTTTGTTTCTTCCTGCCATGTCTGTGAGTGTGAGGGTGTGTATGTGTGTGTGAGTGTGTGCGGGCGCGCATATGCATATGTGTGTGTACACACACATTCTGAAGAAATTCATATGTAATCGACACCTCATTATTCAAAAAAGCATGGAGGCAAGATGGAAATCCAAATGAGGGACAAAGTGGTTCAAGAAAAGTATTTGTATATATGAAATTTCACAATGGAAGCTTATCATGTTAGTTATGTCTTCTAAGAAGAAAAGTGTGAGCTTGAAGAAAATCTAAGTGAACATACACAAACTAAGCAGTAACCTGAAAGTGACAACGAAGATATATTGAAAATATTTTGCCAAAGTTGGCAACAGTGTTACAAAAAGCAAATATTAGCATTTGAGAGATTCTGTAGATGTTTATGAAAGCCAAAACATAGAAATGCTTGTTCTTACATGTAATGACAAAAGTTAAAGTTCCTAATGTAGACAGTAATGCAAATAAGATATCTAAAGGCAATATATGTATATAGAGAGCACATATATATATATACATATACATATACATACATCTACAACAAGTTATTCCCACACAAACACAATCAAAAGAATATATCTCACCAGACCTGTTCTACAAAAAATACTAAAATATTCTGGCCAAAAGGCCACTAACGAACTGGAAAAATATACATGAATGTATAAAACTTACCCATTAGAATGTGTGCATAACAGGGCTGAGAATGTTCTAAGCATGTAAATGTGTTAGCAAACCGAGACACAATTCTTATGTAGAATGAAAATTATTAATATAACTTTGTGTCATAATTGCTGTAGAACAATGTAAAATTAGATCTCCAATACTGAAAATGGTGAGAGGAATACACTGCAGTTGTAATTTGTATTTGGTTTTAATATTTCATTTAAAATATTAAAAGATTTCATTTTACATATCTGTACATTTACTCATGGACTGTGTAAGTGTTTTCTCTTTTTCTATCATCCTTATTATTATCCCAGGTTACTGTAATTATCCCAAAATATTTTTCTTAAATCTATTTTAAGGTCCTTAATTATGAGAACATCTGTAATGGAGAAATGAAAACTCATAATTCAGAAATAAAAATACATTAATATTAGGCTCACTTAATAACCATGGAGGTCTCTAAAAGTAGAGAAAGAGTGGAAGAAGCTTCAATAAATCTGGAGAAAAAGTTAAATAATGGCAGTAATGAGACGTGATCTGTCAACAATGACTGGGAGTGGAAATGCAGAAAATGCTACCTGTCAGAACTAGAATGGCTGAATGAACAAAAACTCATACCAAATGATATGTTGATTCCAAGATACTCATTTCAACACCAGAGGTCCTCAGTGATCCCAAGAAAGGAGTGGCATAGGCAGTTCAGGCCAATAAAAGCCAAAAGAAAACAGGAGATTCTGCAGTATGTCACACAAGTAGACTTCAATGAAAGCAATGAAAAGTGGAAAATTTGTTATGCAATAATAGAAGGTAACAAATCTACAAGAGGAAATAATAACTCAGAATATATATTTACACACTGTCCAAGCACTGAACTTTATTAGAAGATTTTGAGGTAGTCCTCAGTAGAATACTAGCTGAAGTACTTATGGAGAAATCATTCAGACAAAATCAACAGGGAAGCATCAAAGTTAATTTCCATGCTGACCAAGTGATTTTCACACACACTAACATAACATGTCAACCAACTTATAAGTAAAACTTCTCTCGATAACATACAGAATGTTCTCAGTAAGGATCATGGAATGGGACAGGAAAAAATAAAGCCACAATTTTTAACTGTCGAAAGTAGATTCAGCACACATGCAGATCACATGTAATAAGGATAGATATTGAGGCAGAAATTATGTATATAGCATGGGTATGAATAATTTCTTATCCATAGTTCAATAGTTAAATTATAATTACAGTAAAAAATTCAATTTAGTTAAATAATTAGTGAATGATAAAGTGAATTGTTTTTCATGCCAAATATCAAGATATGAACTGAACATAGGAACACATGAAAATGAAAATATTATCAGAATCCATGGATATAGTGAAGGAAGGCTTAAAAGGATACTGTAACAAACTTTTCTTAACTCAATAGGAAAGATACTGAAGTAGAAAACCTACACTATATCAAAAAAGAACCAGCAAACCAAACCCCAAATTAGTTTGAAGAATGAAATAATCAGGTTGAAGAAAAAGAAACAGAAACAAAATGCAGCAGCATGGGCTGGGAATGTGGATTAGCAGTACAGTGCTTACCTAGCATGCATGAAGCCCTAGGTTTATTCCTCAGTACCACATACACAGAAAAAGCCAGAAGTGGCTCTGTGGCTCAAGTGGTAGAGTGCTAGTCTTGAGCAAAAGAAGCTCAGGGACAGTGTCCAGGCTCTGAGTTCAAGACCCAGAACAGGCAGAAATAAATAAAAATCCAGTAGCAATAATCAATAAAATAAAGAGAAAATTCTACAAAAACAAAAGCTCAGGGACATTTCGCAAGCCCCACGTTTCCAAGACAAGCACAATAGAAAGAAAGATAAGCAAACATAGATGTGACATATATCTCCTATAGCGGGAAAAAGATTAACTCCTTTCCGGTTCATCTTGGCTCTTGATGGTGGACAGCAACCTCAGGCTACAATTATCACACCAGCACTTGAAAAATACTACAAATGATACAGGCAATGACATTTTCTGAGTCAAGAGGACTCAAATAGACTTCTAGAATTTCTTTATGTTCCTCATCGGCATTTTTCTTTTCCATCCTTTTTTTTCTCTTATCTTGTACAGTCATTTATTAGTGATGCTCTCTAGTGCAGATCCAAAGCCAAGGACACGTATGTGCATAACAAAAGTAGATCTTGTTTTGTGCAGATGAAATTGTTCCATAGGGATCATTGATACTGCGTGCCAACACCTGGATTTGGGGCAATATATCTGGCACAAAATAATGATACGGTGCCTAGCTTGAAACAGTAACTACATGCCTATACAAAGAGAGAGAGAAGTGACAGACAGCCCGATAGAGAAAGAGACATGGAATGTGTGTGAGCATGTGCACCTATGTGTTATGGTTTGAAATCAGGAGTCTGAATTCATTGTCCTCAAGGTTTTTTGCTGAAGGTTAGCACTCTGTCACATGAGACACAGCTACTGTTCCAAATTTTGAGTGATTAATTGGTGATAAAATACTTATGTATTTTCATGCCTGGGCTGGCTTCACACCTCAATCTTCTGCTACCAGCTTCCTGAGTAGTTAAATTTACAGCCGTAAACCACTAGAGTGGAAGAAGAATTTTATCACTGTCCTCAAAATATAAGAGTTACCAAAGAAATCTTCTCAGACCAGTGGGCTGTGGGGTAGGAAATTTGTTTGAAGCCTTTTAGTTACGAACTTTTGTCACTGACGCAGGTTGTTTGTCATAACATCACTTCATCATCCACCATGACAACTGGGATTGTGGAGATTCAGGGATGTGGACATAAATTGAAGAGCTTACCAGACATGGAAAGGAGAAGCGATGTGAAAGGAAATCAGAGTCCTATCTGAGTAACATGCAGGAAATTACTCAAAAACAGTTACAGGATAAAATAACTAAACTGAGCTCTTTCTGGTGCACTAGGGATGGGAGGTCAGCTTAGAGAAGACAGACAGCATTCGTGTGTGCATATAGAGTTCCCTCTGCTGTTGCACATCCTGAGAACGAAACAGGAAATAGAAATACAACATGTTACTTACAGCATGTTCTCTTTGTAGTTGGAAGCATCGCTGTTACTGTGATCTGTTCCCAAGTTGTAGAGAGGGAAAAACCCAGCAATCATCATATCGCCATCCATGACTGCTCGCTGATTCATCTTGGAAAAGCAGCTAGTGCCAGCCAAGGACCTGTCAAGGAGGAGAAGGTGGAGAAAAAGGAACTTTAAAATGAGAGGGCACATCCATGAATCATCTGCCAACCTGAAATTCTCTCTGGAAGTGAGGCCCACAGTGTCTGGTATGTATATTCTTATATTTGTATAGGTGTACATGTACTTTTTACTGACAGCTATATACACTGTTGTCCATCTTTCATTGTAGTATCTTGTGAATCCCCAGGAACAATGTGTAAAGTACTTTCTTGGGGCTCTGCATCTGAGGCCTTGCATCCAAGAAAAAAATATTTTTTGGAAAACATGTTTGCCATTCTCGTCCTTCATCGCAGGTACAATGATTTCCTCTAAGGTCACAGATAGAGAGGCTTGGGATGAAGTTATTTTTGATATATTTATTCTACATCTGTGCCCAGAAACTTTTTGCATGAAAGCTGTTTGGGATGAGACAACTGGATTGCATTAGATGGTGCATGGAAATGGCCAGAATACAATCTGCACCAATGAGATATCAACCAAAGTTATTAGTACATTGTATCCACAGGGTCCGTTCACACACCCAATGTCCATTACAGCCATCAGATATTACTAGTTGATTCAAGCAGGTTTCAGCAAGAATTCTAAGTGCACAGCCCTCCACAAATGCACCCTGTTACTATTGCCCAAGGAAGCAGTAATGCTGCCATTTCTCTTCAAAAAGTCAAGGCCAATACCAAAATTGAGTTGTCCATTTCCATCTTGAACTTTTGCCTTCAAGCAGGTCATTTTTACTAAACTGTCTAATGTAGAAAAGTTTACTGTCCTGATACACTTCTCTGAGAACATAGAGTAATTGATGAAATTCTTCTTAATTCTATGTTTTCCTCTTCTCAAAATATATTAGACCCAAATTCAATGGAGAGAGTTTTATCACCATGGAGAAGACAGGTACATCAGGGCATTGAACACACTCTGTGCATACCTGCAGTGATGGATGTACATTATGTTACAATCACCCATAACCATGCTGTGGCTATCATGAAGACATGAAGGACTTAACAGTACAAGTAATTTTTAAATGAAGAATGTTAAAAAAAAGCCTTTCTAATGAGATTGATACTGGTCTATTATACCTGTATATTCATTGCATTATACAGGATTTTGTCACTGAATTTGAAAATTCTTGGTGGCATATGTACAGAGGTCTTATTGACATGTGTACATGTATGCATGCAATGGGCCTCAGCCTCACATGGCTGTGATTAATACCATAAATATTTTTATAGTTTCTTGTGGAATATACATACAGATTTCCATAATGGATGAAATTAAATTCCCATGATTCGTGTGTAAGTGTGCTCGTTCTCTTCATTCTTGGCAGCATTTGTTACTAGATAGTAAGCTAGACATTGTCACTGGAGTGACATAAAATTCAGTGTCGTTTGGCTTTGCATTTTCCTTATCCCAAAGATATTTAGTATATTTTTGTATACTTTTGTGAGCCATCTATACTTTTGGTTTTGAGAAATCTTTAAATTTATTTTCCCATTATTCAGTTGTCCAGTTTATTCCTTAGGAGTTTAGGTTTCTGTGCTTTCACCATATTCTGGTTATTAATCCCTTATCATATGTTTAATATGCAAAATCTCTAGGCCATATATTGTCTGTTGGCTCTTTACTTCATGTGCCAAAGGTTTTAATTTGATATAATCCCCTTTGCCAATTCTTGCTTTTATTTGCTGCCTGTACAAAAATTTTGTTGTTGTTGTTCTTTGTGCTGTAGTCCTTTATCTTAAGCTTTAGCTCTTTAATATTTTGGGGCTTGAAAAACAAGGTAAAAGAAAACCCCAAGGTCATTTGCACCTTAAGTCTTCCTGGACATAGTATTTAGGAGAAGATGGGTGCAAGTATGATCACAGAGAATGAAACTCTGTGAGTGGAGCCATTCAATGAGCACATTCCTTGGGAACCTGTGTCCTCATGTGGGACCTTTGCAGCCAGAAGGATTGTAGCCTACTCATAAACAAGAAGCCATTGCTTCCAGGACTTCAGTGGATGAATAGACCAAGAAAATGTAGCATATGTATGCAATGGAATTCTACACTTCCATCACAAAGAAAGATATTGTACCATTTGGGAGGAAATGGGAGGACTTGGAAAAATAGATATTAAGCAAAGTAAGCCAGACCCAAATCAAGATCTACTCTTATGCACATTCGTGCCATTTGATCTGCACTAGAGAGCATCACTAATAAATGACTGTACAAGATAAGAGAGAAAAAAAGGATGGAAAAGAAAAATGGCTTTGTGGAATTTCAAGAAATTCTACAAGTCTATTTGAGTCCTCTTGCCTCAGAACATGTCATTGCCAGTATCATTTGTAATATTTTTCAAGTGCTGGTGTGAGAATTGTAGCCTGAGGTTGCTATCCACCATCAAGAGCCAATATGGACCGGATAGGAATTAATCTTTTTCCTGCTATATGTCACATCTACGTTTGCTTATATTTCTTTCTATCGTGCTTGTCTTGGGAACTTGGGGCTTGGGAAATGTCCCTGAGCTTTTGTTTTTGTAGAATTTCGTCTTTATTTTATTGATTATTGCTACTGGATTTTTATTTATTTTTACCAGTTCTGGGTCTTGAACTCAGAGCCTGGACACTGTCCCTGAGCTTCTTTTGCTCAAGACTAGCACTCTACCACTTGAGCCACAGAGCCACTTCTGGCTTTTTCTGTGTATGTGGTACTGAGGAATCAAACCTAGGGCTTCATGCATGCTAGGTAAGCACTCTACTGCTAAGCCACATTCCCAGCCCATGCTGCTGTGTTTTGATTCATTTTTTTTTTCTTCAACCTGATTATTTCATTCTTTCTACTAATTTGGGGTTTGTTTTCCTGGTTCTTTTAGATATAGTGTAGGTTTTCTAGTTCAGTATCTTTCCTATTGAGTTAAGAAAAGGTTGTTACAGTATCCTTTTAAGCCTTCCTTTACTATATCCATGGATTCTGATAATATTTTCATTTTCATTTGTTCCAAGGTTCAGTTCATATCTTGAAATTTCGCATGAAAAGCAATTCACTTTATCATTCACTAATTATTTAACTAAATTGATTTTTTTACTGTAATTATAATGTAACTATTGAATTACGGTTGAGAAATTATTCATACCTATGCTATATACATAATTTCTGCCTCAATATCTATCCTTATTACATGTGATCTGCATGTGTGCTCTATCTACTTTCAACAGTTAAAAATTGTGGCTTTTTTTTTCCTATCCCATTCCATTATCCCTACTGAAAACATTCTGTATGTTATCGAGAGAAGTTTTACTTATAAGTTGGTTGACATGTTAGTGTGTGTGAAAATCACTTGGTCAGCATGGAAACTATGTTTGATGCTTCCCTGTTGATTTTGTCTGAATGATTTCTCCATAAGTACTTCAGCTAGTATTCTACTGAGGACTACCTCAAAGTCTTCTAATAAAGTTCAGTGCTTGGACAGTGTGTAAATATATATTCTGCGTTACTATTTCCTCTTATAGATTTGATACCTTCTATCATTGCATAACAAGTTTTGCACTTTTCTTTTCCTTAGAAAACATAACTAACATGATAAGCTTCCATTGTGAAATTTCACACGTACTAATACTTTTCTTGACCCATTTTATCCTTCATTTGGATTGCCATCTTGCCTCCATGCTTTTTTGAATAATGAGGTGTTGATTTCATATGAATTTCTTCAGAATGTGTGTGTACACACACATATGCACATGCGTGCCCGCACAAACTCACACACACACACACACACACCCTCACACTCACAGACATGGCAGGAAGAAACAAAGGTACTTTCATCCTCTATCGTCCCCTATGCTCCCTTCTTTCCAGTTTCTTAATCTAAATATGTTCAAAAGATAGTAGTAATCACTACATTTTATGATGTTGGTCTTGGAACTTGAATTTCAATGTAAAGCTTACATACAATTCTCTCCTCATCACCCATGTTTTAGGTGCCTCTCTCCATAAAAAGGTACTCAAGGCTCGATGCATCCCTTTTTTTTGTTATATAAATAAAAATAAAATTCCAATTTTTGCCAGATCTGGGACTTGAACTCAGGGCCTGCACACTGTCCCTGTGCTTCTTTTGTTCACGAATGGCACTCTACCACATGTGCCACTTCTGGCTTTTCCTGTGTATGTGGTATTGAGGAATCAAACCCAGGGCTTCATGCATCTTAGGCATGCCCTCTACCCCTAAGCCACATTCCCAGGAATAAGACATTATGTTGGAGATGAACTGCACAACTTGGGAAGGAAGGCTAAGGGGGAGGGAAAGTGGAAGAGAAATGAGAGAAGGGGTAACAAATTTGACAGGAAATTTACTCATGACCTTACATATTTAACTGTAACTACTTTGTACATTACCTTTAAAATAAAATTAAATTTAAAAATAAAATAAAATAAAAATAAGATTCCCTCATCTGATATTTGAGCTCTTGTTCTGGTTGATATTGCAGGAAGAGCTGTTCAATATATTGGGTATGTGAGCAGAGCTTCCTATAGAATCTTGCTTTAATTACAGTATGCTTCTGAAATATGCTCTTCAATTGAAGAATTTTTGGTTAGCCTGACCTGCCACATAACCACATGACATAAACTCTGACTTAAAACACAAACGTTTTTTCACACAGGTGGAGCTCGTTACTCCAAGATAAAGACAACAGAATGTTTGGTTTCTCTGGTAATTATATAGGACTCTAGACATTACACACTGAGGCCAAAGGCATATTTGCATAAGAATGTTTAACAATGTAATAATAGCTATGTGTAGATGATCATATAAAATAATACTCTATGCAATGAACTCAAAGAAAAGGAGACAAGAGACATTTTTAGTTGTTATTGTTGCTGTTTTCATTTTCTTTTCCTTTATTCTTGTTTGGTTGTATGGGGGTGAGATTGAGTTTACAAAAAAATTCAAAGAAGGTTGATGAAGTACAACAATGCTACTTACTAAATACTATGTGGAAAATGAACTGTTATATCTTGTGGGTGGGGACAGGAGGGAAAAATAATGAGAGAATCACAGAAGAGAAGACATGGTTAAAAAGAATTGTACTCATTATTCATTACCTGAAGCAGGTGACTGTAATCCCTCTCGGTATCAAAACCACGATAAAATTAAAAAATCATAAAATAAAAGAAAAATCATTTAGCTGCTGTGCAAAATATATATATATATATATATATATATTTTTTTTTTTATTTAGTGTCTCATGAAAGCCTATTCCAGTTGTAATGGACAAGAGGATTTTGCAGTGGTGCCTGAGGTAGCAAGGAATAAAACTCTGGTTATTGGTACAAGTAAGTTTCTGAATCTCATTCATAGCAAATTACCTTCATATCCTTATATAATCTTATATGCAAGCTTAATACAGTACAAACATCTTCTATCCCAATTGAGGGTAATTTTTTTTAACATATTCCTTGGCAGAGAAGCAAAGTTTCAGTCCAGCAAAATAATAAGTTTTGAAATAATTTGAAATTTCTGGGCTCATTACACAGGTTTACCTTCAAGATCTACCAGTGTGTTTTGGCCTTGACTGTTGCTATTGAAAAGATCAATAAAACTCCTGATCTCTTATGTAACTTGACTCTGGGATTTAATACCTCTAATGCTGAATTTAGGTTCTCAACAACATTTAAAAATCCCTTCATTACAATTTTTTATTTATTTAATTATTTATTAAATTTTATTGACAAGTTGTTGTGCAAAAGGGGAAGAGTTACATAATGGGGCAGTGTGAACATTTCTTGTGATATCTTACAGTTTAGAAGTTGTTTAATTTTAGATACATAATGTAAGGTCGCTGTCCCAAACCTGTGGAAATACCATTTGACAAGAAGATATTGTTTCACAGAATTGGTCTCTAATGTCCCCCCACCCCCACCTTAACAGTCATATTTCAAGGAGACCATGCCCCTTTGTTCTCTGTGTTCTAGGCTTGTCTCAGTCAACATTATTTGTTCAAGTTCTAAGCATTTCCCTGCGAATACCAATATTTTATCATTTCTAATCACTATGTAGTATTCAATTGTGTATAGGTACCACATTTTTTAGATCCATTCATCTGTAGAGGGGCATCTGGGTTGTTTCCATATTTTGGCTACTGTGACTTGTGCAGCGATAAACATGGATGTGCAGATGTCTTTTTGATATCCTGAGATCTGTTGTTCAGGATAGATGCCTAGGAGTGGTACGGATGTGTCATAGGGTAGGTCTATGTTGAGCTTTTGAGGAACCTCCATACTGTTCTCCAAAGTGGTTGTACTAATTTGCACTTCCACCAAAAATGGAGAAGGGTTCCTCTTTCCCTGCATCCCCTCCAGCATTTGTTGTTGCCTGAGTTCAGAGTATAGGCCATTCTAACTGGAGTGTGGTGGTAGCTCAGGGCTGTTTTTATTCACATTTCCCCATTGCCCGGGATGTTGAACATTTGCTCATATGTTTCTTTGCCATTTTTATCTCTTCTCCTGTGAAGTCTCTCTTTAGCTCCTTTGCCCATTTAATAATTAGTTTACTGGGCTTGGAGGGGGTTAGTTTTTAGAGTTCTCTGTAGATGACAGATATTAGGCCTTTTTCTGTTGCTGTGTTGGTGAAGAAGTTTTCCCATACGTTTGGCTGCCTTTCTAGTTTGGTGGCTATGTCTTTAGCTGTGCAGAAACTGTTTGTGTAGTAGTCCCATTTGTTGAGGCTCTCCCCTATATGTTATGCCCCTGGGACTATATTCAGGAAGATCCGTCCTGTGCCTATAAGTTCTGGCATCTTTCCTATTCTGTCCTTCAGTATTTTCAGAGATTCTGGTCTGATGTTGAGGTCCTTGATCCATTTTGAGTTGATCTTGGTGCATGGTGATAGGCTAGGGTCTACTTTGAGTTTTCTACATGTGGCTGCATAGTTTTCCCAGCACCAGGAGTTGAAGAGGCTATGTTTTTCCCATCGAATGTCTTTAACTCCTTTGTCTAATATCAGCTGATTGTAAGAATGTGGCTTTATTTCTGGGTATTCTATTCTTTCAATTGGTCTTCAGGTCTGTTTTTATACTAATACCAGGCTGTTTTTGTTATGATGGCTCTATAATAGAGCTTGAAATCTGGTATTGTGATACCTCCTGCACTGCTTCTTTTGCCTAGAAATGTTTTGGCTATTCTAGGTCTTTTGCTGTTCCATATGCATTTATGGGTTGATTTCTCTATTCTAGTGAAGAACGTAGCTGGGATATTGATGATTATTGCATTGAATTTGTATAACATTTTGGGCAGTATGGCCATTTTCACTATATTGATTCTGCCTACCCATGATCATGGGAGCTCTTTCCATCTCTTTGTGCCCTCTTTGATTTCCCTTTTTAGATTTTTTAGTTCTCATTAAATAGGTCATTCATGTCTTTTGTTAGGTTAATCCCTAGGTAACTTATTCTTTTTATCTATTGTAAATGCTATTATTTCCATAATTTCCTTTTCTGCTTGTGCATTGCTGGTGTACACAAAAGCTGCTGATCTTTGTGGGTTGATTTTGTATCCTACTACTTTGCCAGGATGGTTTATTAGGTGTAGGAATTTGGAGACTGATTTTTTTGGTCCTTCAGATATTAGATCATGTCATATGTGAGTAGGGATAGTTTGATTTCTTCTTTGCCCATGTGGATCCCTTTGGTGTCCTCCTCTTGACTTATTGCTATAGCTAGGGATTCCAGAAGTATATTGAATAGAAGCGGGGAGAGTGGGCGTCATTGTCTTGTTCCTGAGTTCAGGGGAAATGGTTTTAGTTTCTCCCTATTTGATATGATATTAGCAGTTGGTCTGATATATGTGGCTTTTATTGTTTTAAAGAATGTTCCCTCTATTCCTGTTCTTTCCAGGGCTTTTAATATGTATGGGTGTTGTATTTTGTCAAGGGCTTTTTTGGGCATTGGCTGAGATGATGATGTGGTTCTTTGTCTTAGCTCTGTTGTGGTGAATTACGTTTATTGATTTGTGGATGTTGAACCATCCATGGGTCTGTGAGATGAAGCCTACTTGATCATGATGTATGATTTTCTGGATCAGTTTCTGGATCCTGTTAGCTAATACTTTGCTGATTTGAGTTTTTATTAGCTCTGTCTCTCTCATTTTTTAGGGAAATGGAATCACACATGTGAAGGTGAGAGACAAGACGGAATGTCAGGGAATTTGAATACTCCTTCATGGCATGCTGCAAAGGAGGAGGCAGAAGAGTTGAGGAGCTAAGACTATGTAGCTCCTACACATTCACAAGTGCCCAGTGCAGGGTTGGAGCTTATTAGGATGCTTGTAATTTTGCTTCCCCCTTGTGGTTAAAAAGTTTTCAGAGCTTTTTGAAAGTTCCTCTAATAAATTATACAGTGGCCTTTTAATATCTGGCAGTAAGGCTTTTTTAGAATGTCTGCTCAGGAGCAGAGAGCCCTGATTTGGAATGCCAAATCTCTAGGCTAAAAATAAATCTGGGTTCTAAGAAATTAAGGTGTGTGTGTGTGTGTGTGTGTGTGTGTGTGTGTGTGTGTGTGTGTGTGAAATAGAGAACTCTGAATGTCAACAATATATGGTGAATAGATCCTGGAATTGGAATTGCTGATATATTCTATTCTTTTTTAATGTTTTAAATAAAGGATGAATCTAAACAGATGACTTATCCATCCATATGGTTGGCTTTTCTTTTCTTTTTTTTTTTTGTATTTTTCATTTAGGCTTGTTTTATTTAAGTTTAATGTTAATTCCATGCTGTGTTTCAGTAAGAACGATACAGATTCTGTATCTGTGGCTCCAGTCAGATATCCAGTAGTACAAATTAGCTTCAAGTTACACATACTGAACAAAAGAGGTTGAGCTAGCAAAGGAGAGGGAGAGAAGGGAGGGGAGGAGGAAGCAAGAAGGGAGGGCAGGAGAGAGGGAAGGAGAAGAAACAAAGAACTGAACACGCATGCAGGCTTCTCCATATCACCTTCAATGCTAACCTGCTTCAGAGAGAGAGAAAAAGTAGGCAAGAATGAGCAGCCACGGATTGGTGAACTGTTACCAGCACTCACTTTTCAGCCAACACCTCAGCAGAGTTTGAAACACTTTTTACAGCAAAACCATTGCAACAAACTCCCCCCACAGACAATCTTTAACCACTTCAAGTTAACACCCAATTAAATTTAAACATTGGTATAAAATTTGATTTAAATAATTAGAAAAAGGAAAAATGATTCACATATGGCTCTTCAGTGTGATCAATCTCTTTTTTAAGATGCATCACCTAGGAGTCTAATGGCTTTCAATTGTAATTTCCCTTTCTAATGATCTTGCCACTTCTGGCATGGAGACAATACAGTAATGCTGAAAAAGCCTCTACACAGTCCTGTTAGTGTCTTAAAGAACCTAAAAGCTGGGACCAGTAAAATCCACAGAAATTCACTCTTGCCTTTAAGAACTTTTGAAAACTGTTTAAAAAAAAACAACAGGGCAGGAACCTAAATTCTGAGACCAAATGTGAAAGTCAGATTATGTGGTTCTCAGTGACAATGGGGACTTTTCAAGGGAAGGGGTGGGGAGGACTGGGGTAGTCAGAGATGGTTTCTCTTGTTGGCTTTTCTGTCTCACTGATTTTCATTTTCCACATCCTGCAGCGCTTCCTTATTCTGCTCTTCACCATCCCCCTGCATGTCTGAAGTCCATAGTGTCAGATTATCACATAACAACTGCATGGTAAGTGTAGTCTTTCTAGCTTTCTTCACTCAGAGTATCCGGATCTGCAATTGCATCATCAAAAGCTGCTTTTGCCAACCTGCAGGCCCTGTCAGGAGAATTAAGAATTTCATAGTAGAATAAGGAAAAGTTGAGAGCAAGACCTAAACGAATTGGATGCTTTGGTGGAAGTTCTCTCATTGCAATATCACTAGCAGCTTTATAAGCCACTAGGCTGTTTTCCTCAGCCTCCTTACTGTCATTTCCTGTGGCAAATTCAGCCAGATACCTGTGGTAGTCCCCTTTCATTTTATAGTAGAAAACATTGGACTCGCCAGTGTTAGCTGCTGGAATGAGGTGTTTGTCCAGTACATCCAGAATGTCACAACAGATTAATTTTACTTCAGTCTCAACCATTTGCCAATATTCCTGAATCATTTTTAGTTTGTTTTCTCCTCCCTTGTTTTCTTTTTTTTCTGTTCGATGCTGCTAATTATTCTCCAGGAGGCTCTTCTAGCTCCAATCACATTTTTATACGCAACAGATAGGAGATTTCTTTCTTCAACTGTCAGCTCCACATCCATTCCTGCTACTTTCTTCATTGACTCCACCATTTCGTTGTATCGCTCAGCCTGCTCAGCCAGCTTCGCCTGGTACACCAGAGCTTCCCGATCATCCATAGCGGCAGCGGCTCCGGCAGGGTCTGCGGGAAGGATGGAAGCGGATAGCGTCTCCCACTCTCTCTGCCTCTCGCTCTGCGTCCAGGTAGCAAAAAAGGCGGCGCCTCGATCCCTGGTTAGCTTTTCAATATTGTCTTTTGGAGAAATTCCAAAATAAAAAATTAGGATGAAATCAGTTGGTTCTTTTTGCTTCATGTTTGTATTTCCTGTTAGTTATTATTGGTTGACTCTGCTTTTTCTTTCCAAACTCTGGAGTAGGGTTGGGATACTAGGGTCTAAGAAGCCTGAATTCTGCCTCTAACACAGAGAAAGAAGCAAAGCTCCACAAGGCCACTGGAGAGTTTGACTTACAGTCTGTGCTTCCTGCTCCTTCAGCTTTGAGGTTGCTATAGGGCCAGATCTGAAGATTGCATCATTTGATTATTTTATTTATTTATAGTGATTGATTCTAATGGACACGTGGACTTTATTTTTTTCCCAACCATATTTTTCCAATATTTCCTGAGGGACAAAACATAGATTAAAAAAGAAAATAAATGTTAATTTCCATCCATCATCCTGTGTGGTGATTATAATCCCAATCATCTCAGTTTTCATCAATAATTGTAATATGAATTCCAATCAAGAGGGAGGTAGAAATCCCTCCTGTCCATGGGTATCGATATCTGAATCCAATCAATAGATCAATGCAAAGTGTGGGAAATGGACGCCACCAGGGTTTGATGACCAACTCATGGAGGGTAAAATGTAGAAAAGAGGAAACAAAAAGAAAAGAGAAATATTATACAATAATAATAATAGTATAATCTAAATTACATTAAAATTATAAATAAATAGAATTATAAATTACATGTAAATTATAAATAATTGTAATAATCATAAATTATATATAAATTATCAGTATTTATAATTCTTATATACTATGTGTGATAATGTACACATAATAGGTATAAAAAGAAATACGAATTTATTACATAAGATAATATATGTAATAGATATCAAATGACCTACAAAAGAGATATCACATATAAATATATATATATATGAAAGTAAGATGTATATAAATACATAATATACCACGTGCAATGTGAGACAGAATAAATCTATATGTACATATAAAGAATATGATGTACATCATAAGATATGTATAATTAAAAATAAAAGATAATGAACAATGATGCCTCATCCATCACAGGGCATAATAATTATACTAATAATATATTTAGGAATATTACAATATGGATAACATATATACAGTATACATAATTATAACAATTATAAATTATATATAAATTTTAAATACAATTATTATAACAATATGTTATATACAAATAGTACATAACTATAATAATTATGTTATTAGTATTGATAATAATAAATAATCATAAAGTGAACAACTAATTTTAAAGAATTATAATTCTAAATTACATAAAATTATATATAATTGTAATCATAAATTAGATAAATTATAATAAATTTTTAATATTATTAATAATTTTAAATATAAATCACGTTAAAAGATACATAATTATAATTATACATTACTAATAAATTATACTTAGAATAACAATAATTACAAATTCTATATAAATTACAAATAATCATGCATTCTTAATTATAACTCTAAATCATTACAAGGATATATTATGGATCACTATAAGAAAATTGTACATTAATTATAAATAACTATGATTATAAATTATGTATAATTTCTAAATTATTAATAATGATAATCATGATTCTAAATGACATTAAATTATACATAATTGTAATTGTGCAATATTTACACATCATAATGATAAATGACCATAAATTATATACACACCATAAATAATGATCATCATAAATTATGTATCAATGATGAGTAATTGTGATTATACCCATTATAAATTATATGCAAATTATAACTGATCATCATTTATCAATAATCATGATGACAAATAATTACAATTATGTTATCTATAAATTATAACTAATTATAATTTTACATTATATATTGATTACAAATAATTACAATCATTTTCAATTATACATAACTTGTAGAGTAATTACAAATTATATATAAATTATTAATAATGTAATGATTATGAATAATTATAATGATACATATAATTATAACCAAACATTACATATAAATTATATAATTATAAATAAATTATAAATTATTAATAATTATAAATGATTGTAAATCACAATTACGAATAATTACTCGTATATATTACATAGAAAGGATGAACCACAGGACAGAGGACAATGATGTCACCACCCAGAATTGTGAGTAATCAATCCCCTGCCCTGTTGCACATGTGCACTGGAGCCCAGTGGGTCCACACTAGGCAGTCCAGCCTGCTGTGCATGCGCAGAAACATCTGGTGGCCCTCCACCAGGCGGTTCAAACTTCTGTGCATGCGCAATGGTGCCCGGTCCCTCTGCTCAGCATTCCAACCTGCTGCACATGCAGTTTGCCTGGTGTCTCCCCGCTGGACGGTCTAGCACGCTGCACTTGCGCAGTGCCACCTGGAGGCTCCCCACTTGGCAGTGCAACCTGCCATGGTGCTCTAACACCTGGTAACTCCCTGCTCCGCAGTGTAGGCTGTTGTGCATGCTCACTGGCGCCTGGAAGCTCCCCAAGCAGCGGTCCAGCCTGCTGTGCACATGCAGTGACACCTGGTCCACTCCTGCTTTGCATGCACAGTGAGGCCTCCTTGGCTGTGTGGCATGTACAGCCCCGCTGGCCCATGCGAGGCAGGCTGGTGGGGAGCTGGGTGGTCATCGCCCCATGATGCCACAAGCAGCATTCTGTTCACTGTGGCAACGCAGCCCGTAAGTGAAGCGGCCTGAGCTGTGGCAGTGGTGGCTGGCGGCACAGGGCTCCACAGATGAAGTGGACATTGCCACCGCCATGACGATGCCCCATTCCTATCCCTGGATACCCAGGGGTGGGCTCCCGAGCTGGTGTGAGGCGCCTTTAAGAGGCGGGGCTGGGGCCAAGAATCCAAGAAGCCCAGCGTTTGTGTGCATGAGGGAGCAGGGCCTGGAGTATGGGAAGACTTCGGTGGGTGGGGCCTAGGGGCAGTGAGGCACTTGGGGGCTTGGTCTAGGGTGCGTGCATAGGTATGGGGGGACCGGGTGGGACATCGTTGTGATGTGGTGGGCTGGGTCCGTCAGGCATTAGTGACTCAGGGGCGGGGCCTGGGTGAAGTGAGGCTCCAGGTGGACTCCTAGGCGCATCCTGAGGAGGTTGGCAGGGCCCAGTGGGCCTTAGCACCTGGGGGTGGGGCCTAGGGGACTTGAAGCTTGTGGGGTGGCTCAGAGACATCATTGTGACGTGGTGGGCGGGGCGTAAGGAAATGGAGGTGCTGGGGGCATAGTGTGCCTGGTGTGGTGTCACAGTGGGCATGGCCATGGAGCTGGACTGTAGTTGGGGCATGGGTGGCCTGGCCTGCCTGAGGCTTTGGGGTCATGGCCTGGTAGGAAGTGGGGCATAGGGGGCTTGGCTTGGTAAGAGGTGAGACCTTGGGGGCGTGGCCTACCAAGGGGTGGCACTTGGGGCCAAGACCTGGCTGGAGTGAGGAGGCTGTGTTGCTGGGGGCGTGGCCTGGCTGGTTTGAGGACTTGGAGGAGTGGCCCAGTTGGAGGTGAAGCCTTGGGGTCATGGCCTGCCTGATGTGAGGGCTTGCGGGCATGGACTGGCAGGGGGAGGCCTTGGGGGCATGGCATGGTTGGCAGAAGTGGTGTCACTGGGGGCGTGGCCTGGCAGAAGTGATGATTTTGGGTGGGGGCATTGCCTGGCATCCCTGTGCTCCTTGGGGATGTGACCTGTCATTCATGGGCATAGTCTGCCATCCAGGGGCGTGGCCTCGCACCCTGTGCACCTCCGGAGCATGGCCTGGTCTCCCTGGCTCATTGAGGGCATGGCCTTTTGTTCAGGGGCATGGCCTGGTGTCACCTTGCTCCTCCTCAGTGTGGCCTGGAGTCCCTTGGCTGCTCAGGGTCGTGGCCTGGCATCTGTATGCTCCGTGGGGGCGTGGCCTGGCATCAGGGGGCGTGGCCTGGCATCTTTGCAGTCGGGGTGCCTGGCCTGTTGTCCCTGAGCTCTTCGGGGGCGTAGCCTTGCTTATTACAGTTTTATTGACTTCTACCCTGTTTACATTGGTATTTATTTATAACTTATGTATTTTAACATTTATCAGTTACTTATGATATATAGTATTTATCATTTATAGTGTTTACCATTTATAATGCTTATCATTTATAATATTTGTTATTTATTATGTCATTTGTTTATTTACTTATAATTAATATTAGTTATTATTTAAAGTGTTTATCATTTATAATGTTTATCATTTATTGCTTATTAGTGATTTACTGATTCATATTTATTTATATTTGTTTTTATTTATTTATAACATTATAATACTTATTCATTATTTACTTACGATTTACAGTATTTATCATTTACAGTGTTTACTCTTTATAGTATTTATTTGTATTTAATTATTTATAACTTATTTATTATAACATTTATCATTTACTTAAGATTTATAGTATTCATCATCTACAGTGTTTATCATTTATAATACTTTTATTTATTGGTAATTGATTTTAATATTGTGACATAATTTTTTATTTATTTTCTAGGAGTTGAAAAGTTCTGGAAGTCTTTGGAAAACATGAAGAATAAACAACCAGAACTCAGCTGAATGTGGTCCTCATTTCCTTTTTTTTTTTTTCCTCTTTTTCTATTTATTTCTCCAGGCCCTGAGATCATTGTGTCATGAAATGTCTGGCGACAGAGAGATAGACAATGAGACAGACAGACTTACAGGCAGACAGACATATAGCCACATACACAGACAGACTCAGAGACAGACCGGTGGACAAGGAGACAGAAAGACAAATTCACAGCTCGACACAGACAGACAGGGAGACAGACTCACAGACAGACAGAAAAGACAGACCTGCATACATTGGAAGACAGACACACAATCAGAGACAGACATGGAGACAGACAGGCAGACAGACAGACACAGAGACTTACACATAGACACACACATATAGGCATAGACAGACTCAGAGGTAGACAGACACATAGACAAGGAGACAGAAAGACAGACTCGCTGCTAGACAGACAGACAGGGAGACAAACTCACAAACCAACATAGAAAAGACAGACAGATACACTGTGGAAGACAGACAGGCATACAGACAGACACACCGGCAGAGAGACTCACAGACAGGCAGGTGCAGAGAGGAGGCCCAGAGGCACACAGACAGATACAGGGACAGATAGATAGACAAGAAGACAGACTCAGAGGTAGACAGACACACAGAAATACAGACACACACACACATTTTAAGACAGACACAGAGACACACAGACACAGACAGACACATACATTGAAAGACAGACAAGGAGACAGACAGACACACAGAGACAGACAGACATACTGAAAGATACAGACACAGAAAGACAGACAGGCAGACACATATATTGGAAGACAGAGATAGACAAGGAGACAGAGACAGACAGACAGGGAGACAGAGACAGACTGACAGGGAGACACAGGCAGACAGAAAAGATAGACACATACATTGGAAGAAAGACACACAGACACAGGCATAGACCAGAAGACAGACAGATGAGGAGACAGAAAGACAGACTCCCAGGTAGACACAAACAGACAGAGACAGACATAGGTGGACAGACAGACACAGAGACCGAGACTCACAGACAGGCAGATGCAGAGAGGAGGCCCAGAGACATTGAGGCAGACAGGCTGAGGGACAGGCAGGCAGGCCAACACACAGATAGACAGACACATAGATAGGCAAGGAGACAGACAGACACATACATTGGAACACAGACACAGACAGAAAGACACAGACTCAGACAGACAGACACAGGCATAGACAGGAAGACAGACAAGGAGAGAGTCTGACAGGCAGACAGACAGACACATTCATTGGAAGACAGACACACAGACAGGTAGGTGTAGAGAGGAGGCCCAGAGACACACAGACACAGCAACAGACTCACAGACACACATAGACAGACGGATACAGACAGACAGATGAGGAGACAGACACATACATTAGACGACAAAAAGACAGACACAGAGACACAGGTATAGACAGGAAGACAAACAGACAAGGAGACAAACTCACAGGTAGACAAAGACAGGCACAGAGACAGACAGGCAGACAGGGAGACAGATGCACAGACAGGTACATACATTGGAAGACAGACACAGAGACAGACAGGGCAGACAGACAGGTACACAGATAACAGACAGACAGGTATACTGGAAGACAGACAAGTGGATGCAGACGGACAGATAGACAGGCTGACAGATAGACAGGGAGACACAGAGACAGACAGATAAACACACAGACAGACACACAGACACATAGACAGGCGAAGAGACAGACAGGGAGGCATATACATTGGACACAGACACAGATAGACACAGACGCAGACAGACAGACACAGGCATAGACAGGAAGACAGACAATGAGACAGACTCAAGGCAGACAGACAAATACATTGGAAGACAGACACACAGACAGGAGTAGAGAGGAGGCCCAGAGACACACAGACACATAGCAACAGAAAGTCAGACACATATAGACAGATGGACACAGAGACCGACAGATGAGGAGACAGACAGACAGGGAGACAGACGCAGAGCCAGACACATACATTGGAAAACAGACACAGAGACAGACAAGGAGATCAGACAGACAGACTCACAGACAGGGCAGACAGACAGGTAAACAGATAATAGACAGACAGATACACTGTAATACAGACAAGTGGACGCAGACGGACAGGTAGACAGGCAGATAGATAGGGAGACAGAGACAAACAGACACAGAGACGGACAGAGAGATGGGCAAGGAGACAGACTCACAGGTTGACACACAGAGACAGACAGGCAGGTAGACACAGACAGACACAAAGACAGACAGACAGTCAGGCAGACAGACACAGAGGTGGAGGACAGATGGACGGACGGACGGATGGGTAGACAGGCCTAGTGCGACACCTCTGTCTGTCCATCTTCCTGTCGATGTGTATGTGTCTGTCTGTCTGTCTGCCTATCTATGGGGTCTGCCTGGCTGCTTGTCCATCTGCCTGGGAAGGTACTGATTGCTAAGTCCTCCCCCCGACACACAGCTGGGGAAACTGAGTCCGGACCCCATCCCATCACTAAATATAGGCAGAATATATAAAAATATCCTGTATACAAATATAAAATTTGATAAAATATATTAGTACGTCTATATTTTAACATTTTATATACCTTGTGCTTTATATTTACATATATTTATATATACTTATATTTTATAGTAATATTTATATATACTTATATTTTATATTTATATATACTTCTATTTTATACATATTTATATTTTATATTTATATAATTGTATTTCATATTTATACATTTTATATTTATATTTATAATTTATCCCTATATATTTATATTTTATAATTATACATTTTATGTTTTATACTTATATTTTATATATACTCACATATGTTCCATTCCATAGGCTTTCACATATGTTATATGGTTCATCGTGTTTTATCGACTCCACATGCATTGCATTGTAACCTGCTCCAGGTTTTGAGGACACAATATGTTCACATATATTAATTTTCATAGATTCCATACAGATTATATTTTATATTTTGTGCTTTCATATGTTTTCACATGCGATATTTTTCATGTTTTATTTTATTTCTTAAATACATATATGTATATATATATACCTATATATGTATATATGTATGTATATATTATATATGTATATATGTATATATATGTGTATATATGTATATATATACATATATATATTAGATATATATATATATATATCTGGGTAACTGCAGCCAAAAGTCAGGACACATGGGACGCAGAGGCGAGTGGACCAATGCACACTTCGTTTTAGGAGGGCCAGGATTTATATAGGGTTAGAAATCAATTCAAAACTTCTAGAGGACTGGTAGTATGGCCTAGTGGCAAGAGTTCTTGCCTCCTACACATGAACCTCTCGGTTCGATTCCCCAGCACCACATATATAGAAAATGGCCAGAGGGGGCGCTGTGGCTCAGGTGGCAGAGTGCTAGCCTTGAGCAAGAAGAAGCCAGGGACAGTGCTCAGGCCCTGAGTCCAAGGCCCAGGACTGGCCAAAAAGACCAAAACAAAACAAAACAAAAAACTTCTAGAGTAAAATTAATATAGAATGATATCCATATCAGTACCAAAGTTGGGGATGTCACTACTTACAAAGGAAGTCCCTACAACTAAGGGTGTCACTACTACAAAGGATCAAACCAGTCAAGGCAAAACTCTATCACCTAGCTACTATTTCCTCAATACTAATTATCTTTGACCATTGGCTTCCCTATTTACTGTAAAAAGCTTTCCCTGGAGCAGCTGGGAAAACAAGTCTCCCCTGGGATGCTCAATACAGGGGGGGAGAGTCCCATGACAAAGTGGCTTCCTTTAGCCAACAAACACAGGAGACTTTAATGGAGATGTTTACACATAAGCCTCTTAGATTACTAATAAGTCATCAGAATAACTGTTCTGAGGCTAAGTCCCCCACTGGTCAGAGAAGTCAGTGAAATTACAGTAGCACTCCACAAAGCGCTCTTCCAGGTAAGTGTGTGTTTCACAAATCACTGAAGGCAGGCACACAGATGGCTCTAAGAAAAATACTGATGGATGGAGGATTGGGAAAAAGTGGTACAGAATGTGGGTTTCTCAGACAATTGATGGGTAACTGTCCATCTTCCTTCTACACTCAAATGGTTAAATGGAAGATGTGTGCACAACTTGGAATTATGTTCCTTTTATCTTTTCTGTTATGAAAGGCAATATCCTGCTTGAAGGACATTCAGGTGATGTGAGTTCAAGTCATCATGTCCAGAAGAGCCTTAAGGCAAGTGCTAACAGCCGGGAGCTGCAAAGAGAAAAAGAAGGTGGAAGGTTTCATCTCATGCTGTTTTCAGTTGTAACAGCCAATGAGTTTAAACTTATAAGATTTTCCTCAATCCTCTGTGATATTTGACAACACGAATGTCAATTGAACTATCATTCTGATCTGGATTGTATTTCTCTGTTTTGTGTTTTAATCAATTATGTAATCATGGCCATTGTCTTTTGTTGTCATGGGGCTAGCTCTCTATCACTTTGAGCCACAGCTCAACATCCAGTGTTCTCATAGTTAATTGGAGGTAGGGTTAGCTGTGAACCAGGATCTGATCATACCTCAGATTCCTGAGTAGCTGGGCTTGCAGGCAAGAGCCCTCACCTCCAGGCTTCCCTTGTCATTTTAAATAGGATTCACTGAATTACAGAAGGCTTTGAATTGAAGTTGATTCAAAGTCTGCTGGATGGCAGAATTGCCCACCTTAATGTCAAGAGCTACAGGGTCCAGATTCTCTTTCAGAAATACACAAGTCAACAAAAAGCATCTTAGCTCTGACTGTGCAGATTTCATCAGCCTCTCTGACAACTATGGGATGTCCACTTGATTTTTAAAAATTCAAGTGTTCCTCATATAATTTAATAGCTATAGCCATTGCCCCAAGGACTATTGAAGCCTTTTTGCAGATGAATATACTTGAACGTAAACTGTCACATCAAAACTGACAATTAATAAAATACATATTGTATATACCTAAGTGTAAACTGAGGTGCAAGTAAGTTCAGTAACAAGGCCCCACATATTTGGGAACTAGACAGTGAATTTAATAATCTATAGACTACAACTGAACTGTAGGCCATGAGTCTTTGATGTAGAAAGGGTGACTCACATGACCTCTGTTTTATATTTCTCACCATTTCAGTGTCTTGCCTGTGTAGCAAATACTGTTGAACACCAAGCATCTCTTCTCATTCAGTTTCTAGGGGTTAGAAGTCCAGGAGAAGCTTGAGAGGGGGTGGTGAGTAAGGAGCTCAGGAGACAACTGAAATTTTCTGTTAGGGCCATGGTCATCACCAGGCTTGACTGCTTCCCATCTCATGTCCCCCAGCCATCATCTGGAAGCTGCATCTCCTTGTCATGGGGCCTTTTCCATAGACTGCTCACACATGCAGTTGTTTCACCAGGAGCAAAGTGTGAAAGAGAGATAGAGATATAGAGAGATGTCACAGTGAGAGTAACAGCCATTTATAACTTCATATCAGAAGTGATACTTCATTTCTGTCCCTTTCTTTTCATTAGATGCACAGACTAGATCTGTCCACATCTGAAAAATGAGGCAGAATTGGTGCAGTTTTGACCTGGGACTTCCTTTTAGAGTACTTTCTGTTAAAGCGACCTGCTCAGCTAATGACTTGCAGTCCTGAATTGTGGGAACAATCTACACCTCACCTATGCTCTGTCATATCCAGTGCCTGAATGGGTCTGTGCCCATGGTCTTGGGCAGTGTTGGGTATGCCTGGCACTGGCTGGCAATGCCCCAAATATATGGGGTCCTGAATGGGACAGAAAAGAAAGGAAATTCAGAAAATAGTCTAAGAGACATCTAGGATGTGAAACAGTGTAATCTGTGTGAAGATTTTAGGGAATAGAGAGAGCACTCTATGATAAAAGATAATGGCCACAGCAGTCATGGTCATATACTCCTGTAGCCCTGCCATTCAGAACAAAAAGGCAGACAGACCATGAATCCAATTCAGCTTGGCGACATCATCCTCTTCTATATAAAAAAAGAAGGAAAATAGAAACAAAGAGAGGAAAAATGTAACAAAGGAAAAGAAGAGAATGGGAGGAGATGGAAAGGAAGACAGAGGGGTAAGTAGAGGAAAGTAGGAAGGGAGAGAATGAGAAGAACAAGTGTTACAAGGGAAAGTATAAGTTTGGATGTGTAAATAACCCTCATGGATAAACCAACAGTGATAAATGACAGCAACTAATTATGGAGACTTTTTAAAGGAGGAAGAATAACGTAGTAGGTCACAATAATTGAAAAAATAAAATAGGGTTATGGAAGTATGGCTCTCTGAGATTGTTTTGTCAGTGAAATTTCTGGTATAGTTTTTGGAATTAAATGCCATGGACACCTTAGTAAAAACGATGGACACCTTAGACATGACCATGGATGCTATAGGAGTCACAGATGATGCCAAGGACACCATAGACACCACTATGGATTCTTTGGACACCATAGGTGTCACAGATGTGACTGTGGACGTCACCTCACACAACATGGAGGCCACGAAGGACAACGTAGGAGTCACAGATGATGCCGAGGATGCCAGATGTGCTGTGAACACCACCATGGGCCTCCTGGAAGCTGTGGGTGTCACAGGTAACACTGTGGACACCTTAGACATGACTATAGTTACCGTATGAGTCACAGACGATGCCCAGGAAGCGTGGTCACCACGATCGACACAGTAAGTGTCACAGATGATTCCGTGGACACTAGGGATGCTGTGGACGACATAGACACCACCATGAATGCCGTGGAGGCCGTGGGCATCACAGACCCCAACAGGGCTGCCATCTCTGGCCCTGCATGGCCATGGTGTGAGGTAACGGTGGCAGCAGTGGAGATGGTCATGTTGGAGCACCGCGTATCCCGGTGCATCCCATCCCCCCTTGTCCCTGTGTGGTGGATGATTCTGAACAGCTGCATGTGGCACTGGGCCCCGCTGGCCAGCAGGCGCTTCTGACTGCATGTCAACCACAGCTTGAGCATCATGCTGGTCACCCCCGAGGACCGTGGGGTCTACTGGTGAGTGGCACAGGCCAGCATGGGGCTGGAGGACTGGCTGCGGGTCACCTGACTGCCACCCGTGATCCACAAAGCCAGGGCAGAGACAGTGGCAGCCACGGCAGGGCTGGGTCTGAACATCCATTGCTCCACATGGGCCGTGGCCCTATGAGCGATCATCCAGTGGGTCCTGACCAACAGATCCCACCTGAGTGCTCCCAGATGTCAATAGCTGGGGACATCCTCGTCTTCCCCAATCGCACGCTGTCTGTGCGGTGGCTTCCATGAACGATGAGGGGCAATATGAGTGTGTGGCTGCCAACACCATGGGCGTGGCCCACAGGATGGTCACAGTGGATGGCAGGACCCAGCACCACGCGGAACAGCCCAGGGTGCAGGCCAGGCACATGGCACATATGTGGGTGACACACGGGGCAAACCTGAGGCTGTACTGCCATGCGTGGGGGGACCCAATGCCAGGGGTGATGTGAAGAATGCCAGACAAATGCATTCTGGAGGGAAGGTGCGGAGATGAGAAGTGGCGTGGGGTGGCAGAAATGGAGGGATGTGTCCATCCACCCTCCCACCCATCCAATGACGCACCCATCCATTGACCCATCCACCCACCCACCCATCCACCCACCCAACCACCTAACCACTCAACCCCCCACTCATCCACCGATTCATCTCTCCAACCATCCATCCACCCACCCATCCATGATCTAACTATCCATCCACCCACCCACCCAAACATCCACCCAACCATCAACCCATCCACCCACCCATCCATCCATCAAACCACCCACACATCCATCCACCCACCCAACCATCCATCCACCCACCCAACCATCCATCCACCCATCCACTCACCGACCCATCCATCCACCATCCACCCATCCATCCACCCACCCACCCACCCATTCACCCCTCCACCCACCCATCCATCCATTCATCTGACCGTCGTGCCCTCCCTCCCCCTCTCAACCCCTATGGCCACATCCATGCCTTCCACAATGGCAGTCTGGTGGTGTGCAAGGTGCACAGGATGCCGACGACTACCTGTGCATGACCCAAAAGGCTGTGGGCGATGACTACAAGGTGCTGTGGGTGGATGTGGCCATGGCGGCTCCCAGGACCTGCCACCCTGACCCCCTGCACCCCCACCACCTTCCTCCTTCTCACCCTCCTCATCACCATCCACCTCTCCCCCTCCGTGTGGCCCCCAGTGGCCTCCGCGTGGACTGTGTGGCAAGCAGCCTCCTGATCCCCGAGGTGTCCTGGCGTCTCCCCGACGGTACCTGGGTGGCCCCCAGGGTGTGGGTCAGGAGTCTGGGGTCCAGGGCTGCCATGATGCCCAAAGGGACATTGGTGGTGATGGGTGTGGGGTATGGGGAGGCCAGTGAGTATGCCTGACAGGCATACAACTGGGCTGGGTGGGAAGAGCTGCATGTGCTCCTCCTCTTCCTCTCCATCATCCCCACCATCTTCACCATCATCATCATCATCATCATCATCATCATCACCATCATCTTCATCATAATCACCATCATCTTCATCGTCTTCCTCCTCCTCCTCATCATCACTATCTTCATCCTCTTCATTATCGTCTCAACCATCATCATCATCTTCTTCATCACCATCGTAGTCTTCATCATCTTCTTCATCACCACCATCTTCATCATCACTGTCTTCATATCTGTCCTCAACATCCTTTCCTTCATCATCATTTCCTTCATCACCATCGTCGTGATCATCGTCATCATCATTTCCTTCATCGTCATCATCTTCTTCATCATTGTCATCATCATCATTTCCTTCATCATCATCACCATCATCATCATCATCATTTCCTTCATCATCATCATCACTATCATCATTTCTTCATCATTTTCTTCATCACAATCATCATCATTTCCTTCATCATCATCATCATTTCCTTCATCAGTTCCTTCATCATCATCTTCTCCATCATATCTTCTTTCCTTCATCCTCCTCATCTTCATCATCATCATCATCATCATCCTTTATCTTCCTCCTCTCCTCCTCCTTCCCCCCATCCCTCTACCACCGTCAACATCCCCTACAGTGACCCCAACACCCTGCGCTGCCCCTTACTCTGCTCATCCTCCTCTACCTCCCCCTTGTCCTCCTCCTCTCTATTCCCATCCCCCATCACCTGTCTGATGCTGACCTGCCACCCTATGCCCTCCCCATCCTCCCCGTCCTCCTCCAAGTACTCCATCCACCCTGACAGCCGTCTGCCCATCCTCCGCGTCCAGCGTACCAATGGTGGCTGCTACACCTGCCTGGTGGCCAGGGAAAGGCGTGCCATGGTGGATGTCCAGGTGCTGCTGGTGCCTCCCCGTATCCTGGATGGAGGGATTGAGGCCACCATGGTGGTCACGGACAAGGTCCAGGCACATGGAGAGACCAACATGGTAGTGATGGAGAAGGCCCAGGCCCATGGAAAGACCAACATGGTGGTGGTAGAGAAGGCCCAGGGCCATGGAGAGACCAACATGGGGGTCATGGATAAGGCCCAGGCCCTTGGTGAGACCAGCATGGTGGTGATGGACATGGCCCAGGGCCATGGAGGGATGGAGATGGCCCTGGTGGTGGAGGCCCAGGCCCCGCAGGGCAAGGGCTGCAGCCTGTTGCTGCGCTGCCCAACGGTCGGGTGGCCCCCTTCCTGCGTCCTGTGGCTGCTGCCGGGGCAGCTGGTGCTGCCCGCCGGGTACCAGGTACCGGGGACGCCGGGTGTGGGTGCGCATGGATGACAGTCTGGAGCTTCAGGACCTGCAGGCTGGCAAGGAGGCTGGGGCGGTGTTCCTGGCCTGCAACCTGGCCAGGGTGGCACACAGGCCAGTCAGGGTGTGGGTGCTGGATGCCATGCCTCCGGGAATCCCTGGTTCTTGGGGTCACCCTGGGATTCCCCACAACATGCACCCCACAGTGTGCATCCCTGTTGCAAGACACCAGAGATTTCCTGCAAGATTTCCCTGCCAGTGGTCACCATGGGTTTCCCCACAAGATACACCCCATCAACCCTGGCATCCCTGCTGCAAGACACCCAGAGATTTCCCGTAGGATGCACCCATCAACCCAGCCATCCCTGCTGCGAGACACCCGGAGATTTCCCGCAGAATGCACCCCATCGACTCAGGCGTCCCTGGCTCTGGGGGTCACCCTCGGATTCCCCACAAGATGCACCCCACAATGGGCATCCCTACTGCGGGTCACCCTGAGATTTTCTGCAGGATGCACCCCATCAACCCAGACATCTCTTGTTGTGGGGGTCACCCCGGAATTCCCTCAGGATGCACCCCATTCCATCCTCATCCATGAAGGCCAGATATTCTTCCTGCTCTGCCTGGCTGCCACATCTCCATCCTCCCTGTCCTCGTCCTCATCCTCCTACTCCCTCATCTCCTCATCCTCTTCCCTGTCATCCCCATCCTCCTCTTCCCTGTCTTCCTCCTTCTCCTCCCTGTCCTCCTTCTACTATTCCTTCTCCTCTTCCTCCTCCTCCTCCCCATACTCCTCCTACTTCTCCCCATCCTTCTCTCCATCCCCCTCCTCCTTATCTTCCTCTTCCTCCCCATTCTCCTCCTCATCCTCCACCTCCTCCCCATCCTTATCCTCCTCCTCCAGCCCGTCCTCTTCCTCTTCCTCCATATCCACCCTATCTTCCCAGGCCTCCCCATCCTCCTTCTCCTCCTCATCCTCCCATCCTCCTCCCCAACTTCCTCCTCTTCCCCATCCTTCCCATTCTCCTCCTCCTCCTTCCCAACCTCTTCCTCTGCTGCCTCCTCCTCCCCATCCTCCCTGTCTTCCTCCTCAGTCTTCTGGCTGCTCCCCGACTGCAGAGTCCTGCGTGGTCCCCAGTGCTGGGACCACTTAGCTGTCTCACCCAATGGCTCCCTGGGAGGCATTGCCTGGCAACGTGATGGGACCCAGATGTCCTCAGCAGCCTCCAGCTCTGCTAAGCAGGATGCTATTGACTGACAACTGCCAAAGGGAACTGGGATTCCCCACCCCTCCATCACCATGGCAACCACCTGCACATCCTGCAGCGGGGAGGGGGCACGCTGAGGGAAGGTAAAACAATCAAATTAATAATAAAAATAAAACGAATAAAAATGATAATAATGAAATAAATAAGAATAAAAATGACAATAATGAAATAAATAAGACTAAAATCAATAATGGAATAATAATGATAAAATAGATAATAATAATAAAATAAAATGAAATAAAAATTGATAATACTAATAATGAAATAAATAAAAATTAAAAACAGCCAGGAACCTTCTACAAGTCACGTTCCAAACTTTTGAGGCAGATATTATTATTTGTTATCATAATCATTATTATCTTTCTTGATTATTATCATTCTTGATTATTATTTTATCATTATCATTATTAAATATTATTATTTTATCTATTGCTCTTTCCAAGCGGACCATGAGACCAGAGGAAAATGGTCTCCCCGTCTCGTTAAAATTAAATAATAAATAAATAAATGAAAATATAAAGAAATGAATAGTGCTTCTTTTCTTTTCTTTCCTTTTATTTATTCTGCTTTCCTCACAAAACTTTCCAGGGCCTGGGGAACATCATTCATAAAGGTCTGTATTTTGGTGTAATCATATATACACACATATACTATATATGTAATATATGCATAATATATATGTACATAATATATATTATATAATATGTTATATATTATTACATAATATAATGTATTATGAGATGACATTATAGTGGGTTCTATGACTGTCTTCTACAATCATTCATGGATACATGCACATTGATAAGTTACTCATTTATTATGGTACGTAAAAGAATGTAGTAATACTATCACACAGTGTATAATGTGCATTCTGTACTGTTATTAATTAATGTTGCATATAATATAACATGAAATTTTATTATACTATTCTTTGACACACAATTATACAGAAAAATGATGTGGAATGTAATAAGAGTACATTATGTGATATATGATAATTCTATAATAGCATATGATAGTATTGTATTATGTATGTGATATTAATGTAGTATTGCAGAATAATTAATATGATATATACTATTAAATAATACAATATGATACAATGTATAATAATGTATCACATCATGTATAATATTACAATAATATATTCTATTATACATCATATATTATATAGTACTAGTATGTATAATAATGTATCATATTACATATATTACAGTGATATATCCTATTATACGTCATAATATAATATATTGTACTATTATATTCTATATAATATCATTACATTACATAATAACATTATGCGACATAATAACATTATGCGATATAATAATAGTATAGTATACTATCTTATATATAATATTATAGGACATATTCTATGTTCTGTAGTTTATACATTATATGACTATATGATGTAGATCACATTAAATATTAGGATTGATCCATTGTCATTATATATAATATAATGCCCCAGGCAGGCCGCTTCTGGTGGGTATCTAGGATATGGAACTTGTCCTGTTCCCAGCCATGTCACTCTTGTGAGTCTCCAGGCAACACGTCCCCAGTCAGGGTCACCAGTGTAGGCCTCTTCTGCTTGGTATCCAGGAGACAGGCTATGTTCCGCCTCCCCCCACCCCCCCCCAATGACTGCCACTTCGCACAGTATCCAGGCAAAAGGCTTAGTCATGCACCAATGACTGTCACTTTCACTTGGTATCCAGGCAATGGGCTTCATTACATCCCCCAAGGTTGGCCACTCCCCCTGGTATCTCCTCCCTGCTTCCCAGTGAATCTAACAAGCAGCTCTCCCCCTGCTGTCACTTCCAGTGAGCACCTCGTTCTTTACTGATTGGTTCACACAAGGGCCAGCCCCACCTCTAGGCGTGTCTGTCACTTCCCATTGGCCCACAGCCTGACTGTCCTTAGCACAAGCCCCCTGGTCCCACCCTTTTGTTCCAGGTCACCTCTGAATGGTCAGCGTGGGATTAGGCCGGGCTCCTTCCACCCAGTGCTGCAAGTCACTTCTGATTGGTCCATGTGGGGAGTCTGGCCCTGCCCACCACCTAAGCCACGCCCCCAGCAGACTCTACCTCAGGGCCCAGGTGAGTATGTCACAATCTATGGGTGATGGATTCTCCCATAGTTCCCTGCGTGATACAAGGTCAATCCAGTCCACATATCATAGAAATGGGATGTAATGTCACATATCAAACGTAATATAATAGATAACGTGTGACAATATATCATATAAAAATTATATAATGTAATTGTGATATAATATAATATTCATGCATAATATATTAGATAACATGTAATAATTTATAATATAAAATTATATAATGTAATTGTAACGTAATGTAATATATCACACATAATATAATAGATACCTGGTGATAATATATAATATGGAATATGGAATAATCTACTATATCCTATATACTATAAATTTGATATGACATAATGTATAATGCTTAATGTAATATCTAACATGCAATAATATTTAACATAATATATGGTATATTATATATTATATAATATAATAGACAAATGTGACATAATATCATATAATACATAAGGCTATGTGTATTATAATATATACTTCCTAATTATATAATATAAATGTGGAATAATACAACAAATAATATAACATGTAATTTGCTATAACATCTTATATATTATATAATATAAATGCATATAATGTAATATATAATGCATTGGGTAATGTATATTATGTAATTTATAATATCATGCTGTGCAATATATAGCCTATAAATGTAATATAATATATACTCTACATTGTAATACATAATTTGTAAATATAAATGTAGCATCCTGTAACTTTATATAATGTGTAATAGATAACATGATATGTATTTTGTAATAATACACTACATACTATAAAATGCAAACCCATGTTATCACATGTAATATCACATAGAACATTATATAAATGTGATAGAAAATATACACCAATGTTAATCCAGTATATACAACACAGACATGATGTATAATACAGATATTATATATAATACAAATATGATAGATAATACAATTATGATATGTGATTTATTACTATATATATTTGTATATCATATTACATATTATAGGATATAGAATAACAAAGTTATGGAAATGACAGGTGTGGCTTGTAATTCTGTAAGTGCAGTTATATTAATAATTACAGATATCATATAGACAGTTATATATAATCTACAATTGTATTAATAATGTTTGTAGTCATAAGTAATTGTATTCATCACATATAGTTATATATAATTGTACTAATATGTATAATACAGTTATATATAAAAATAAATATAACTATATTAGTAATATACAATATAATATATAAAAATATAAAACAATATACAACTATAATAATACATAACATATGCATTATATAATGATAGTATATAATTACAATAATAACATATAATTTATAGTTTTAATAATTATATTAATAAATAAAATAGTTACATATAATTGTACTTGTAATATATAATAGTTATGGATAAAAATAAGTATAATTATACTAACATATATAGTTATGTATAATTGTATTAATAGTGTATAGTTATATATAATTATATTAATAATACATAGCTATATTAATTACATGTAGTTATATATTATTGTACTGATATGTATAATACAGTTATGTATAAAGTAAATATAACTATATTAGTAGTATATAACATAATATATAATAATATTAATAACAATATACAACTATATTAATATTATATAACATATGCATCATATAATTAGTATATAATTACAATAATAACATATAATTTATAGTTTTAATAACTATTATATTAAAATATATAGTTACATATAATTGTATTAATAATATATAATATTTACATATAAAAACTAGTATAATCATATTAACAATATATAGTTATATATAATTTTATTAATAATGTACAGTTATATATAATTATATTAATAATATATAGCTATATTAATCATATATGTAATATATAATCATAGTATTTAAATATACATGTGTAATTACATTAACAATGACATATAATATATAGAATCATACATATAATTGTATTCATTGTATATATGTTGATATATAATTTATTAATAATAATCTATATAACAGATATACATAAAATACATATAACTGTTAATTATATAATACTATATAATACAATTGTATAAATAATAATATGTAATTATAGTGAATAATAATATATAATATCTATAGTATATAGGGATCCTCCTCCCAACCCCAGCTTCCTGGCTGACCTTCACATGCCCTTAAGGAAGGTCCATGGAAGGCCCATTGGCCCTCATTGAACTAATCTCTTCCTTCTCCTCCATCTCCATTTGCACCAGCAGGGCGCCCACTTTGGGCCTGCTCTTCCTCCTCCTCCTCCTCCCTGCCTGTGGGGAGCACCAGGCCACCCCGCCTCCAGACCCAACATCCTGCTCATCCTGGCCAACGACCTGGACATCGGGGATCTCAGCTGCTATGGCAACTGCACCCTCAGGTGAACCCTGGGGCACCCAGGGGCAGGTGAGGGCGAAGGGGTTCGGGGTGGGGGTGTGAGAGGAGACGGGCAACCCGACACAAAGAGGGAATGTGGAAGGGATTTCATAGGTGAGCTGGCACCCAAAAAGAAAGATGAGTGATGAATGGGTGGATGGAGGAATGGGTGGAGGGACAGGTATGGATGGGTGGATGAATGAATGGATAGATGGGTGGGTGGGTGGATGGGTGAATGGATGGGTGGGTGGATGAATGGATGGGTGGATGAATGGAAGGGTGGGTTGTTGGATGGATGGAAGCATGGATGGGTGGGTCGGTTGAGGGGTGGATGGATAGATGGAAAGCTGAATGAATGGATAGGTGGTAGATGGATGGGTGGGTCGGTGGGTGGATGGATGGGTGGGTGGAAGGATGGCTAGGTGGAAGGATGGATGGGTGGATGAATGAAAGGGTAAATGGATGGATGAATGGATAAATGGATGGATGGATGGGTAGAAGGATGGGTGCGTGGGTGGGTAGATGTTGTATGGATGGATGGGTGGAAGGACAGGTGGATGAATGAATGGATAGATGGATGGATGGGTAGGAGGGAGGCTGGATAGATGGGTGGAAGAATGGATGGAAGCATTCCCAGCTCCCTCCTCCCACCCTGCAGGTGGAAGTGTCTGGAAGCTCCACTTGGTCACCCCAGTCTTCAACCCCTGGAACTTGTGTGGTTGCTTCCCTTCCTCCCTATGCCTGTGCTGGGGCCCCGGGGTGCGGCAGCACCCCCCTCCACAGCTCCTAGAGCTGACCTCCGTCCGACCAGGGCGAGCAGCTGTGTGCTGACCCCTGACCCAGAAGTCCTGCTGCAGCCCCTTCCCCTTCCTGGCCCACCACACAACCCCCACCACGTGATCAAATCCGTTCCCATTGTGCCTGGCCCCTGATGGCCATAATCCATCAACCCAGAGCATGAGCAGAATCCCCGCCAGAAATGGCCAAATCCTGGGGAAAAAATCGTCATCACCTTTTCCACCTCCAATTCATGATTAATTAGTGAAAATGGAGGGGGAAAAGATGAACAAAGAGGAAAGCAAGGAGGCAAAATGAGGAGGGGTACCTTGGGGATCTCCACACACTTCCATCTTTCCTCCTGCGTCCTGGGGCCCTCTCCCTGGCTGAGAAGGCAGTCAGTCACAGGCCCAGGCCCTGCCTCCTCCCCCACCCCAGAAGACATGGGGGAAGTACGAAGAGGAGGGCTGGAAGTTGAAATGAGCAATATGGCAGTGCTGGGGCCTCCCATTGGCGCTCAGCGGTGACCATCAGGCCCTGCACCAGAAGACATGGGGAGGAAAGAAGGAGAGAGATGGAGGTGCCCCCAGGCCCTCTCACTGGCTGAGGAAGCTGTCCATCAAGGACCAAGTCCTGACCCACCGCACCCGGGAAAAAGGGGATGGAGGAAAGGGAGGTTTGGAAGTTTAAATGAGCAAGATGGTGGTGCCCAGGCCCTCCCATTGGCTCACAGGGTTGTCTATCACCTGCCAGGCTCACCCTGGGAGTGAGCATTTAAATGAGGGAAGATGGCAGTGCCCAGAAGTCCCATTGCCTTGTGGAACTGTCAATCTGGCTGTGTACAGGAAGATAGGGGGATGGTGGAAGGGGAGGGATCTGGAGGTTGAAATGAGTAAGATGGTGGTGCCTGGGCCTCCTATTGGCGTGCAACAGTGTACATCAAGCCCCACACCGCAAGATGGGACGGACAAGTGGGGGATCTGGACATTGAAATGAGCAAGATGGACAAAGGGTAGGTCCAGAAGTTGCAATGAGCAAGGTGGCAGTGACCAGACCCTCCCATTGGCTCACGGCACTGTCCATCACATGCCCAGGCACCCCGCTACCCCAGAAGATGGGGTGAAGGACCAAGAAGAGGTCTGGAAGTTGCCATGAGCATGATGGTGGTGCCTGGAGCCTCCAATTGGCGCATGGCAGTGCAGATATTCCCTGCCTGCCAGGCCCGCCCAGGAAGTGGGCATTGAAATTAGAGAAGATGGCAGCACCTTTGTGTCCCATTGGCTCTTGTCTCTATCGATCTGGTTGGGCACCAGAAGCCAGGGGAAAGGCTGAAAGTTAGGGGGTCTGGAGGTTTAAATGACGAAGATGGCAGCACTTTGGCCCTCCCATTGGCTCTTGGCACTGTCTATTATCCCTGCCTGCCAGGCTTTCCTGGGATATGGGTGTTGAATTGAGTGAAGATGGTGGTGCCCAGGCATCCCATAATCTCGGGTGCTGTCCATGAGGCCCAGCACTGGAAGGCAGGGGGAGGGACTAAGGAGAGGGGTTCTGGAGGTTGAAATGAGGGAAGATGGTAGCACCCAGGCCTCCCATTGGCTTGGAACACTGTCCATCAGATCCTGCACCAGAAGACAGGGGGAGGATCGAGGAGGGAACGTCAGTTGTCCTGAGGCCCAGTCCCTTCCGGCCCCCTCCCGGAAAAGGGTCAGCAGAGGGAGGCTGGAAGCCCCATCCACTACTGGAAGCACAGGGCTGTGTATAGCTATCCAGGCCATGCCCACTTCTGTTTACTAATACACTTCCCCTCCATCCCCAGTTCCCATCACCATGATGCCCTGTCCCCTACCAGCAAATGATAAACGGAAGGGTGAGGGAAGAAGGGGTGTATCTGTTCCAGGCCATAACCACTTCTGGTCAGGGAGACCGGGCTGCCCATCTACATGGGGCCCCGCCCAGCAGTCCATGTGTGGAAGCACAGGCTATCAGTCACCTGCAGGCCCTGCCCACTTGCCACTGGGTGGACTCAGGGGCTGTCAGTGACATGCAGGCCCTGCCTCTCGGCAGGTGTCCATCACCTCAATGGCCTGCCCCATGGATGCACAGGCTGTCAGTCAGCCTGAGGCCCTGCACCCTCGGCCTTCTATGGATGCTCAGGTTGTCAGCATGGATGCCACGTGATCCCTGACACCTGAACCCTGACCCCACATTCCCTCCCGGAACTCACGTGTAGTGTCGACCCTGACCACATAGCGTCTTCCTGGAAGTAGTTGAAGCCAATGCCGGCCAAGGCCAGGAGCACCATGGAGGTGATGGGGGTGACGATCTCGGCCACAAGTCTGTCTGGAGGCAAGGACGGGAACAGAGGGTCACCCCGGCCTTCACATCCCAGGCCTCTACATCTCAGCCTCCATATCCCAGCCTCCACATCCAGGCCTCTACATCCCAAGCCTCCCCATCCTAGCCTCCTAGCCTCCATACCATTCCTACCTTTGCCTTTGGAGTCCTAGCCTTCACCTGTGTTTGGATGATATAGGGTCAGCCCCTGTGTCTCCACGTCCTGGCCGCCATTCCCCCCACCTGAGCCTCTGAAGCTGTTGCTGGCACCACCACTGCCTCCACCCAGAAACAGAGGAAATGTCATCAGCCTCAGGCCTCCACATCCTTGGGCCTCCATATCTTGGCCTCCACATCCCCGGCCTCCACATCCTCAGCCTCCATACCCTGGTCTCCACATCCTGGCCTCCTCCCCTTTATCTACCAGGCGGGCTTTGTCACATGGGGCCTGAAGGGCCACCCCCACCTGTGGGCAGAGGAAGTCGGGGTTCAGCCCGGCCTCCATACCTGAGCTCCATACACCCTGGGCTTCCATATCCCCAGCCTCCACATCATCCTCAGCCTCCCTCTGCTACCTATCAGATGGGCATGTGGAGACGTGGCCTCTGCCACCACCACCATTCCCTACGGGCAGCGGAGACAGGGGTCATCCTGGGCCTCCATATCCTGTGCCTCCACTTCCTGGCCTCCACACCCAACCCGGCCTCCCCTGTACATACTGCCTGAACCTCCAGAGCTGTTGATTGCACCGCCGCCTCCACATGGAGCAGAGGACAAAGGGGTCAGCCCAGGCCTCCATATCCTCAGTCTACATACCTGGGCCTCCATATCTAAGCCTCCCCCTACCGACTAGCCTGGCAATTGCAGATGGGGCCTTGATGATCACCTCCACCTGTGTGCAGAAGATATGGAGTCACCTCGTCCTCCACACCCCAATCCTCCACATACTGGGCCTCTGTATCCTGGGCCTCTACATCCTGGGCTTCCCCCTACCCTGTGAGCCTCCAGACTCTCGGCCTCCACTCCAACTTCCACCTGTAGGCAGAAGATATGGGATCAGCACCAGCCTCCACATCCTGGCCTCCATATCTAGGCCTCCATATCCTCAGCCCCCACTCTATGTACCCCATGGGCACCTTGGTGACTGCCTCTAGCTGTGTGCAGAGGAAGTCAGGGGTCAACCCAGCTCTCCCATACCAGCCTTCACATCCCAGCCTCCCCATCATACCTGGCTTCCACTTCATGGCCTTCATTCCATCCCTGGCCTACACTTCCTGGCATCCAGTCCATCCCTGGCCTCCCCCTAAACCTACCACCTTTGTTTTTGTAGTCCTGGCATCCCTCACTGCCCCCACCTGGGGGCAGAGGATACAGGATCAGCCCAGTTTCCACATCCTGGCCTCCACTTCCCGGCCTTCACGTCCCAGCCTCCTGCTATCTACCAGGCGGGCAAATGTAGATGGGGCCTGTGTGACCAACTCCACCTGTGTGCAGAGGAAGTTAGGGGTCAGCTTCAGCATCCACACCCAGGGCCTCCACATCATCCTCGGCCTCCAGTACCCAGCCTCCACATCCCTGCCTCCTCCCTACCTACTGCTTTTGTCTTCAGTGTCCTGGCCTCCATCACCGCCTCGACCTGTGGGCAGAGAATATGGGGGCGAGCCCAGGCTCCATACCCTGGGCTTCCACATCCTGGCCTCCCCATAACCCCTGACCTCCATTTCCTGGCCTCCTCCCTATTAACTGGGTTAGCATTTGCAGACATGGAGTCTATGACCTTACAGGGGTCAGCCCAGCCTTCATAACCTGTGCCTCCACCTGCTCAGCCTCCACACCCTACCTGGCCTCTCCCAGATTTACCTCCTGGGCCTCTGGAGCTATTGCTTCCACCACTACCTCCAACTTAGGGCAGAGGATACGGGGCAACCCAGCCTCCACATCCTGGGACTCCACACCATCTCCAGCCTCCCCATCCCCCCCACCCACTACCATGTGTGGCTCTGGAGCTGCGGCCTCCATCGCCATCTCCACCTGTGGGCAGAGGAAACGGGGGATTCAGCCCAGCCTCCACACTCTGACCTCTATACCCAGGGCCTCCAGATCATCCTCATCCTTCCACCTCGATCTTTCCTTCCTCCCTCCTTCCCTCCTTCTCTCCCTCCTCATCCTCCTTCCCTCCCTCCCTCCCTCGTTCCTTCTTTCCTTCCCTCCCTCCCTCCTTCCTTCTTTCTTTCTCTCCCTCCCTCCCTCCCTCCCTCCCTCCCTCCCTCCCTCCCTCCCTCCTTCCCTCCCCAGCTGGGATGGGCTGGGGTCCCCCAGGTTCCAGCCTCACTGACCTCCACCTGTGGTGTGATCCAGATAGGGAGTCATGAGGTTCAAGGGGAGGGGCTTCCGGGTCATGGAGGGCATAGGCGAGTTCAGAGTCTACTGTGCCTGCTTGGGGTAGGGGGTAGATGGTGTGGTGGGGGAGGGAGGGAGGAGGAGGAAGGGGAAGAGGAGGGAGAGGCCATCAGGCAATGGCCTGAGACCACCAAAAACTAAGGAAAACAAGTCAGCTCGGATGGGGGGGGGTGAAGTAGACAGACAGGCAGATGACAGACAAGAACACACAGACAGAGGAGGTAGACAGACATGGTGAGAATGATACATGGAGACAGAGACACAAGGGGATTCAGAAACACAGAAAGACTGACAGACAGAGACAGATGGAGGGACAGATGGACAAACACAGACACAGAAGAACATGGAGGAACAGACAAACAGACAAAGGTATAGACAAAGACAGGATAATATAAAGAGAGAAACAGAGGCAGACAGACATAAACACAGTCAGACAGGGAGACACACAAATGAGAGACATACAGACAGACGGACAGAGAGACAAACACACACAGACAAACGGACAAATGAACAGACACACAGACAGACAGGGAGAGACACACAGACAGACAGACCCACAGATACAGATTGACCATCTGACAGAGAGACACACAGACACACAAACATATGGAGAGACAGACAGACACACACAGAGACAGACAGGGATACACACAGATGAAAGACAAGATAGAGAGATGGACAGGGAGACAGACAGATACACAGAGAGACAGAGGCACACAGGCAGACAGAGAAACAGAGGAGAGACAGAGAGAGAGATGGACTGGGAGATAGACAGGCAGACAGATAGACAGATAGGGAGACAGACAGGGACACAGGGAAGGAGACAGACAGGGAGGGAGACAGACAGACACACAGAAACCACAGACAGACAGATGAGAGACAGACAGAGAGACAGACAGACTGACAGACTGACTCGCCGTCACCCCCCTACCAGGACTGGCTGGGCAGCGTGCTCCAGGAGGCCTCTGCCTCAACTTCCTCTCCTGTAGCCTCCCTCTGTTTCCCAGGCCTGGGGAATACATGAGGAGGAGGAGGGCAAGGTCTCTGTCACAGTCCTGGCTGACACCCAGGGACCACCCGCTGGGGACACCCGCTGACACCCGCTGGGGAGCCGAGGTGAGGGTGGACTCCAACCACAGTGCTCACATGCCCCATGCCAAATTCAGACCTGAAGGTCCCATGGCTTGAGAGGGAGAGAGAACCAGGCACAGGCCCTATCTCAATGTACCAGAGAGGCCTGGGCCTCAAACTCACAGCTCAAGCCTTGAATAGGGGGCCCGGGCCTTGAACTCAGAGCCTGGGCCTTGCACTGTGAGCCTAAGCCTTGAATCGGGGGTCTTAGCCTAGAAATAGGGGCCTGGGCCTGGAACTGGGGGCATGGGCCTCTAACTGGGGGCCTAAGCCTTAACTAGGGGCCTGGGCCCAGAACTGGGGGTCTGAGCCTTGAAATTGGCCCTGGGCATGGAACTCAGGGCCTGGGCCTTGAACTGAGGGCCAGGACCTTGAACTGCAGGCCTGGGCCTCGAACTGGGGAAGTAGGCCTTAAACTAGGGGCCTAAGCCTTCAACTGGGGGCCTGGGCCTCAAACTGGGGACCAAAGCCTTCAAATGTATGTTTGGGACTCAAAAATGGGGCCTGGGCCTTAAACTGGGGGCCTAAACCTTCAACTGGGGGTCTAAGCCTTGAACTCAGGGCCTGAACCTTGAACTGGAAACCTGGACCTTGACCACGGGGCCTGGGCCTTCAACTGGGGGCCTGGACCTTGAACTTGGATCCTGGGCCACAAACTGGTGGCCTGGGCCCAGAACTGGGGCCCTGAGCCTCAAAATGTGTGCCTCGGCCTGGAACTCAGGGCCTGGAACTGGAACTGGGGACCTGGGTCTCAAACTGGGGGCCTGGGCCCCAAACTTGGGGCCTTGGCCTTAACTGGGGGCCTGGGCCTCAAACTCGGAGCCTAAGCCTTCAACTTTATGCTTGGAACTCAAACTAGGGGCCTGGGCCTTAAACTGGGGGCCTAAACCTTCAACTGGGGGTGTGGGCTTTGAACTGGAGGCCTGAGCCTTGAACTGGGGACCTGGGCCTTGAACACGGGGCCTGGGCTTCAACTGGGGGCCTGGACCTTGAACTCGGATCCTGGGCCTCAAACTAGTGGCCTGGGCCCCAGAACTGGGGGCCTGAGCCTCAAACTCAAAGCTTGGGCCTTGAATTGGGGGCATTGGACTTGAACTGGGGACTTAAGCCTAGAACTGGGGACCCGGGCCTTGAACTGGCAGCCTGGGCCTGGAACTCGGGGACTGGGCTTGGAACTGGGGACTTAAGCTTAGATCTGGGGACCTGGGCCTTGAACTGGGGGCCTGGGCCTGGAATTGGGGGTCTGAGTCTCAAACTGGGGGCCTATGCCTAGAACTGAGGGCTTAAGCCTAGAACTGGGGACCTGGGCCTTGTACTCAGATCCTGGGCCTCAAACTGGTGGCCTGAGCCTCGAACTCAAAACTTGGGCCTTGAACTGTGGTCCTGGGCCTTGAATTGGGGGCTTAAGCCTAGAACTGGGGACCCGGGACTTGAACTTGGGTGCTGAGCCTCAAACTGGGGGCCTGGGACTTGAACTGGGATGGGAACCTGGGCCTGGAACTGCAGATCTGGGCCTCAAGCTGGGGGCTTGTGCCTTCAACATGGGGCCTTGTAGAGAGCCAACAGGGAAATTCACCATGACTTCTGGCTATACTCTCAAGGACGTGCAAGGTCATGGCTTAGGGAGCCAACAACAAAGTTCATCCTAACCTCTGGCTATGTTGTTATCTCAAGGACATGCAAGGACATGGTTTACTTGAAGGACAGTACTAATCCTGAGATGTTTTTATTATGTCCACAAGAGTCTCCTTTATGTAAACCATTCAATCATATCTTGTTTTACTGCCTGTTGTTATTTACCAATTTCAGGGCCTTCCTGTTTTCTTAAACCTTAGTTAATCCTATGCTATGTCCTGGTTGTCAAACTGCATATAAGCTGGAAGTTAAGAATAAAACATGGCTGCAGTCTTGAGTTACAATCTCGAGATGCAGACCTCCTGAAACCCATCTTTTGCCTCTTGTCCTTTTTCTCTTGTCTTGCATTTTTCTTTTGCTTTAATCCTTGCCCCCTCAATCAGGATTCCCTCTTTCCTTCCGGCTGGCTCGGCACAGGGCCTGGGTCTTGAACTGGTGGCCGGGGCCTTGAACTCAAAGCTTGGGACTTGAACTGGGGGCCTGGGCCTTGAACTCAAAATTTGGACCTTGTCTGGGCCTTGAACTAGGGGCTTAAACCTAGAACTGTGGACCTGGGCCTTGAACTTGGGCCCTGGGCCTGGAACTGTGGACCTGGGCCTTCAACTGGGTGCCTGGGCCTTGAACTTGGGTCCTGGACTTTGAACTCAGATCCTGGACCTCAAACTGGTACCCCAGACCTAGAACTAGGAGCCTGAGCCTTGAACTGGGGGCTTGGGCCTCAAGCTGGGGGCCTGGGCCTTGAACTGGGAGCCTGGGCCTGGAACTGGGTCCTCATCCTAGAACTGGGGACCGAGGCCTTGAACTTGGGGCCTCAGCCTTATCCTGGGGGCCTGGGTCTTGAACTGGGGTAGGGGACCTGGGCCTGGAACTGTGGACCTGGGCCTCAAGCTGGGACCTTGGGCCTTGAACTCAAGGCCTGGGACTCACAGACCTCCAAATGACCCTGTCTTCCACCTCGGAACCCCCTAAATCCCAGGCGTGAGGGACCCCCGATACCTAGTGGGGGAGGGGTGGAACTGGAGATGGGGACAGATGGACAGACAGGCAAGGAGAGAGACATGTAGACAGATGGGGAGATGTACAGACAGACTGGGAGGGAGACAAAGAGATGGACACATAGACAGGCAAGACAGACAGATGGACACATCGACACAGAGGCTGACAGACACCCAAATACACAGACACATAGACAGACAGACACATAGACAGACAGGCACACAGGCAAACAGACAAGGAGACAGGAAAACACAAAGACATGGAGACAGACAGATGGAAACAGACAGGCAGACAGACAGGGAGACAGGGAGACGGACACACATACACAAAGACAGACAGACAGAGACAGACAGACGGACACATAGACACAGCCAGATGGGTGGGAACACAAATAGAGAGAGACAGGCACATTAACCGAGAAGTGGACAGACAGACACACTGCCAGAGAGGGAGACAGACAGACACAGATAGACAGACAGACAGACACAGACAGTCAAACAGAAAGGCAGAGAGGTAGACACACACATAGACAGAAAGACAGACAGATGGATACCCCCGATTCCCACCCCCCCACCCCCCGCACTGCCTTACGGCACACCCTGGGCCCCAAGCCAAATGCCCAGGCCGGGCTGCCTCCTTCTCCTCCTCCTCTTGCCCAACTTCATTTTGTGCCTTGGACCCGCCGTGACCCCTGTGTGTGTGGTGGGGGTGTCAGTGGGCAAAGGTCAGCCAGGAGGGGTGAGAGGGGTATCCCTGACTCCAAACTCCCTGGAGACCCCAGTGTCATCCCTGGGCTTCTGGAAAGATCCCCAAACCCACACCCTGTGGTCACCCAGCCACCAGCACCCCATACAAACCAACAGATATCCCGAGATCACAGAGCAACCAGCAACCCGAAACCGCCTTCAACCCCTGCAGGGGCCCAGATTGCAGGAGCAACCTGCCCTGTCCCCGTATCTCCTTCCATCGAGGCCTTGGTGTCCCTGGTGGACCTGTGCCTCCACTTCCCCTCCTGTGCTATTGGCCTTTGGTTCCCAGGCCTGGGCCTCGAATTCCCAGGCCTGGGCCTTGAATCACCATTCTGGGCCTCAGGGCCTGGGCCTTGACCCCCAGCCTGGGCCTCAAACCCACAGCCTGGGCCTCGAACACCCAGCAGTGATCTTGAACCCCCAGGCTGGGCCTCAGAGCCTGGGCCTCAAACCCACAGGCTGGGCTTCAGGGCCTGGGCCTCGAACCCACAGGCTGGGCTGTTGGGCTTAATTTCCACGTCCCCCCTGGGGAGATGCCAAGCTTCTAATTGTGGGGGGACACTCGGCTCTGCGCGCTGCTCCCACCGGCGGGAGGGCAGAGCGTGTAACGGTAAGGCTAAGGTGAGCTGGGATAGGGCTGCCAAAACCCCTGTGCATCCCAGCTCCCCTTACATTTAAGAGAAGACACTTGACACAGAGATTTCGGGGGAGCCGCCCGATGGTCTACCGGCTTCCAAAGGGAGGGGTTTATATGACAGTAATGGCAGCAGGAAGATGAGAGACTAACTGGGTATTAACAATTGGCTAATGAACTGTCCATCACGGTGATGTCACGGAACTTCCCACAGAGGCCCGGCCTCTTGGATCAACCTCCGGCTCAGCCAGCACCATGGTGGCACATGTGCTCTTAGACGAGAGGCAGGGCTGATTTGGCATCTCTTCCGGTAGAACCCGGAAGGGAGTTGAGGGGCTAATCAGCCAAGCAGCCCCAGGGCGGGAGAAAGGGCCTGTCTCTTAGGTATAACCAGACCCCAACACTGGGCCTCAGAACCTGGGCCTGGAACTGAGAGCCTGGGCCTTGAACCCGCAGCCTCAGTGCCTGAAACTCAGGGTTGCACTCCCGGCCTGCGACCCAGACCCCAGCCCCCCCCAACAGTCCACTTCCGGTGGGTGGTCAGGAGACCATGTTCATCCCACCTGCCCTACCCATTCCACAGTTCTGGCAGGCCACCAGCCACTTCCGGTTGACTCTCTAGGATATGGAGCTGGTCCCGCCTCCCCCATCTTGTCCCACATCCCCCATCTTGTCCTGCTCCATGAGTCTCCAGGCAACTGGTAGGCCTCTCCATATCCTGCCTGGCCACTTCCAGTTGGTAAACAGGATACAGGCTTCCACCCGCCCCCAATGTAAAGGCCCCTTTCTGCCCCCAACAACTGCCACTTTTGGTTGGTATTTAGGGTCCTTCCCTCCCCCAGTGACTGTGACTTCCAGTTGGCATCCAGGGTACAGGATTCCTCCCAACCCCCCAATGCCTCCCACTTCTGCTGGGTAGCTAGGATACGCCCTTGGTCCCGCCCCCAAGGATCGCACTTCTGGTGGGCAGCCAGTTTTGCCTCCCCAAATCATCTGACAATCAGCTCTTCCCCCTGTGTCACTTCGGGTGAGTCCCTACTTCTGGTGAGGTGGAAGAACCCAGATGCCTGTCAGCTTTAAGGCCCGTCCCCTTCGTGGATGGACGGAAAGAGCGAGGCCCGCCCAGTAGCCCATGTATGGACGCTTGGGCTGTCACACAGGCTGAGGCCCCACCCTCGTGATGGTGTAGGGACGCCTCGGCTGTCCATCACCTTGAGGCCCCAACCTCCAATCCATGGATGGATGCATGCGCCATCACTCAGGGAAAAGCCCCACCCCTACTTAGTCTCAGGTTGCCCAGGCTTCTTTGCCAGGAGCGAGGGGCAAGATGGGTGCCTGGAGTGCACTGCACATGCATGGGATGTGTGCCTGGAAGTTCACTGCACATGTGTGGGATTGGAGGTCAGCTATACACTGCTCATGTGCGAGTTGCGTGCCCATCCAAGCACTGCACAGGTGCGGGATGGGAGCCTGGACCTGCCCTGTGCGTGTGCACCATGGTTGACTGCACACAAACTGCGCCTGTGAAGGATGGGTGCCAGGATTGCATTGCGGATGTGCGAGAAGCGTGGGGGAGGGCCCCACACCATGCACTACTTATGTACAGGACGGGTGCCTGGAAGTCCTCCACTTATGTGCAGATTGGGTCTCGGATGTGCCCTACACATGCACATGATATGTGCCCGTTAGCCCACTGCGCCTGCGTGGCATGGTGGACTGCCCACACACTGCGCATGCTCATGCGGGGGTGCCCTGCTTGAGCCCTGTGCATGTGAGTGGGGACTGCAACACGGGCATGAACAGTGCCATTCACTTTATTTGTGTCTTTTTCTCCTTCTCCGTCTAGCTTTCAGGCCGCGCTGACCTCATGCCACCTTGGTGCCTGCAGAGGGAGAAGGAGAAGTAACAGCAGCCAAGGACCACATTGAGGGGGGCAGGGCCAGATGCGGAATGACGTCACACCAGGGAGGGATTCATGGCCCACGCCAAGGTCCAAGCAGCACCTGCCACTCCGGAATTGGAAGTAGCTGACGCTAGCACCCAGCAGTGCCAAGACTGCCACTGAGATGATCAGGGAGACAGTGAGCGCCACTGCACTTCCGTCCGGGATGGGGAGGGGGCAGGACATCCGGGTAATGCGGTGGACAACTGGCAACCTTGAGGAGTTAGCTATGGGTCCCGGACATCCAGGGAACTCGGCAGATATCGGGAACCATGGGGAACAAGCTAGGCATCCCAGATGTGGAGGCTGAGCATGATTTGGAGGCCTGGATGTGGAGGCCGAGGATGATGTGGAGGCCCAGATATGCAGGCCAAGGAGAATGCAGAGTCCCGGATATAGAGGCTGGGGCACCCAAATGTGCCTCTGTTTCCCCCCCCATGACAGGCACCAAGGACTAGCACTCAACCTATAGGGACCTGCAAGGTGAGAGAGCAACCCGGATGTCCACCCCTAGTGACCCGGATGTCCAGAGCCTATAACAGCAGCTCCCCAATAAACCAGATGTCTGGAAGCCATAGCAGCTCCTTGAGTAACCAGGATGTCCTGAGTAACCTGAGGTCTGGAGTCAATAGCCACACCCGTACTAACCGGGATGTCCGGAATCAATAGCAACAAATCACCAAGTATGGATGTCCTGAGTATCCCGGATATCAGGAACCCATAGCAGCAGTTCCCTGAGAAACCAGGATATCTGCAGCCTATAGCACCTCTCCAAGTGACCCAGATGTAGGGAGTAATAGCAGCTCCCAGAGTAACCAAAATATCACAAGTACCCTGGATGCCCTGGACCCCTAGCTAGCTACCGACTAACCCGGATGTCCAGAACCCATAGCAGCTCCCTGGGTACCCTGGATTTCCGTGACCCCAAGGTAGCTTCCAAGTAACCAGGATGTCCCGCTGTACCTGGATGTCCGCTGTGTAACCTGGATGCCCACCGAGGTACCTGGATGGCAGAGACTCATAGCTAGCTCCCTGAGTAACCCGGATGTCTGCTGAGTAATTCAGGCTTCTGCATTCTCCTTAGCCTATATATCCGGGGCTCCACACCATCCTCAGCCTCCACATCCAGGCAGCCAGATCATGCTCAGCCTCCACATCTAGGCCTCCACATCATGCTCAGCCTCCACATCCGGGGCTCTCTACCTCAGCCTCTATATCTGAGCCTCCATATCATCCTCAGCCTCCACATCCAGGCCTCCACATCCTCCTCAGCTTCCATATCCGGGCCTCCACACCATCCTCAAAAGACACATCCATAGCAAGTGACATAATCTCCATACTCCTTAATTTCAGTTGGAATTGGGTGGGACTGTTTACCTCACAAGAAGAGAATGGTTTGTGGATTCTTCCTGAACTGAAAGAGGAGATGGCCAAGAATAGAATTTGTATAGATTTTGAGCTGGCAATTCCAACCTCTGGCCTGGCATATGTTTTTAAAGTCATAGCACTTTATAAAAGCATTAATAAATCTTCAGCAAATGTCCTTATCATAAATGGTGATAATGAACTCTTACTAGATATGATGAGGTATATTGAGCACTTTTTAATAAAAGGCAAAATTTGAATCTTGAACACACAGTTGGAGTTTACCATGAAGAGGAGATATTTCGTGCTAGGTTCATTATATGTACCGCTCATTCTTTTACACCATCATCAGGGTGTTTCTGGATTCACAGATGTTGTCAAGTCAGATAACCCTCACAAATACTATGAAGACTTTTTCCTTGCTTGGCTGTGGATCCTCTCTTTTAATTGGTCAGATTCCGGGTCTGACTGTGTAACATGGGAGAACTGTCCTCGTGATGCTTCCTTGGATTGGTTGCCTCAGCACATTTTTGACATGACTATGACTGGACAGTTACAATATATACAATGCTGTGTATGCTGTGGCCTGAGCTCTCCATGAGGTGTGTCTTCATCAAACAGAAACACAAACAGTGGGAAATAGGAAAGGGACAATGCCTTTGCCTGCACAGGTAAGGCCTTCTGTGTTGGATGGCACATGCCAAGAGCAACAGTCATTTCCCAGGTAGTTTCCTTACAATATGAAATTTAAGTATTTTAGGTAAGTTTCCAAGATCCAAGTAGTAATATTTTTTAAATGTCTGGGAGGTACTCTAGACATGTATTTTTGTGCTCTTCAGGAAAAGCAGGCCATGAAAAGAATACAGTGAGTTATTTTATAAGTTATTTTAGACAAATAGCTTCAACATTCATAGCAGATGTTTTGACAACTGTATATTCACCTTTTCCCTATGAGTTTCTTTTGCAATAGCAGAATTACCCATATTTTTATGAGGGACCTAGTTTCTGTCTACATCATGCATTAATTTTTTTAATTCAAAAATTTTATTGTAAAGGTGATAGACAAAGGGCTTACAGTTACATAAGTAAGGTGATGAATATATTTCTTTTATGATAATATTTTTTCTTATTTACTGTCAAAGTGATGTACAGAGAAGTTACAGTTTCATATGTTAGGCACTGAATACATTTCTTGGACTGTTTGTTACCTCTTCCTTCATTCCCTCCTCCCTGCTTCCCCTTTCCCTCTCCCCCATGAGTTCTTCAGTTGGTTTACACCAAACAGTTTTGCAAGTATTGCTTTTGTATTCGTTTGTCTTTTTATCCTGTGTCTCTCAATTTTGGTATTCCCTTTCAGTTTCCTGCTTCTAATACCAGTATATACAATTTCCAATGTACTCAGATAAGATACAGTGATAGTTCAGGTACAACCACAGGAAGAGGATACAAGAGGATCATCAACAATAGAAGCTACTATTTCACATGGCATGTTGAAAGTAATTACAACAGTGATATATCACTTGTTTCCATAACATGAAGTTCATTTCACTTAGCTTTATCTTATGCATGCATTAAATTTTTACCAGGCTCAAACTAGTAACATTCATAAAATTAGTGATTGTGGCAAACTACAGTTAGGCAACTGAAAGTCATCTAATTCATGACTATTTAGGTGGACTGGCATTTTCTTGAAAAGACATTATTTATTCCTTTGTTGAGTGACCAGGATTCAGCAGGATTATTTTTATTCCTCCATAGATTTTCTTCTGGGATACTTCATTAGGTGGCTCTGCTATTACCACTTTCTGAATCAGAAATTAAAGGCAATCAGGAAATTTTTTTGTTCAGGCTTTCTGTCTTAGCTTGGGATAGATTTCACCATAAAATGATATATCTCTTTTAGCTGCACCCTTTTCTGAAGAACAGCGAATTTCACAATCCTGCTGGAGATCAGGTGATTTTGGATAAGAAAAGGAAATTGGAGGCAGAGTATGACATTGGAAACATTTGGAATTTCCCAGAAGGTCTTGAACTGGAGGTGAAAGTAGGAAAATTTTCTCCATATTCTCATCAATTGTCTTATCTGATGAAATGGTACACTGGGCCATAGCATCTACAGAGGTGGGTTGGATTTAATTGTGATGATTTTAAGGACATATAAGTAAGCAAAATTAAAATATATATCTGTTTGGATGCCTGCAAAGTACTCCATTTATACTAGCTGCTTAGGTGGCTGTGATACAATTATTATAGTTTGAAGGCAGTACAAGCAAGAATGGCTGTGAGATGCATAAAGATGCAACCACCAAAGAAGCAGGGCTGGACCCTAGTGACTCATTCCTGTAATGCTATCTTCTCAGGAGGTAGACATCCTCAGATCTAAGATTACTGATCTGTTTGAAGCCCAACCTGGCAGATAAGTTTTTGGAACTCTTATCTCAACTGACAAACAAAAACCTCAGGTGGAACTGTGGATCAAATTGTAGAGTACTAACCTTGAGCAAAACAAAAGCCCAAGGACCATGCACATACCCCGAGAGCAAACCCCAGGAACAGGACCAAAAAAAAAAAAAAAGAAAAGGAAATTAACAGTCTCTAAATGTCAATTAAGAATAGTGTCATGGGGCTGGGGATATAGCCTAGTGGCAAGAGTGCCTGCCTCGGATACACGAGGCCCTAGGTTCGATTCTCCAGCACCACATATACAGAAAACGGCCAGAAGCGGCGCTGTGGCTCAAGTGGCAGAGTGCTAGCCTTGAGCGGGAAGAAGCCAGTGACAGTGCTCAGGCCCTGAGTCCAAGGCCCAGGACTGGCCAAAAAAAAAAAAAAAAAAAAAAAAGAATAGTGTCATAAAATATGAGTTGCATATTTATAGCAAGTTTTTAACACTGTGACAAAGTACCAAAGGTGTCATTTTATGTGGTTTCAAGATTTGCTTCCTTCTGTGGAGGTTTTATTCAAGGGTTAGTTGTCCTGCTAGTTATCTTTGGCGCGATGAATCCTTGAGAATCTATCAGAAGATTCTCACTTTTGGCCACTGAAAAACTAAGAAGATATGATAAATATGGAGATCATATAACCCTATAAAAGGGATGTCTATGCTCTACCTTAGTGCATACTGTTAAAGTTTCAAAGAGGATACTTCTTTCTTGCTGTTCACAATTTCATGGATGAGTAGGAGACAAAATATTCAATGATGTTCAATAAGCTTGCCAGTAGGACTTACTTTCTAACCATTAATCTCTACATTTAAAGGTCTTCCATTTCTCAACCATTCAACAGACCACAGATCAAGGGTATAGCCCATAAACCTTTTGTGATCTTGTGATTGGGAATCTATAAGATCATTCAACACTTGACTGTACTTATGTGTATGGAAGTAATATGCTTTATAATCCAATATTTTAAAACAATGGATTTTTGGTGTATTACATAAAAGTTACTGACATATATATGATTTTCCTCAGTCTCCCCACTCTGTCTACAGTGAGAGTTGTGGTCCTAGATTCAGGAAATCCCCTCAGGAGAGAAAGGATGCCTGTTGCTTTGATTGCACTCCTTGTTCAGGTTATGAGATGGCTAATGGGTCAGATAAGTGCATGTCTTTGGGAGAAATTCATACTCTCTCCCAACCCATGCAAGTCAATTCAAATGTTGGATATTAGGATTCCACGATTAAAATTTTCTTTCACTCCCTTAGTAATTTAATTGGGACAGTTGTTGATACTTCTTTTAAAAAATCATGGCCTCTGATTTACATATAGATTTTTTTCTTAAATTTTTATTGTCAAACTGAGGTACAGAGAGGTTACACATTCATATGTTAGGCATTGGATACATTTATTATACTGTTTGTTACCTACTCCCTCATTCCCCCCTACCCCTTCCCCCTTTCTATTTTTCCCCCATAAGTTGTTCAGTTCATTTATATCAAACAGTTTTGCAAGTATTGCTTTTGTAGTCGTTTGTCTTTTTTTACCCTGTGTCTCTCGATTTTGGTATTCCCTTTTTATTTCCTAGTTCTAATACCAGTATACACAGTTTCCAATGTACTCAGATAAGATACACAGATAGTGCAGGTACAACCATAGGAAGGGGATACAAGAGGATCATCAATAATAGAAGCTATGGTTTCACATCGCATGATGAAAGTAATTACAACAGTGATATGACAGTCATTTCCATAAACTTTCTCTCTTCCCAGATGACATGATCCTATACCTAAAGAACCCCATTGACTCTACTCCAAAACTACTAGAGCTGATCCAAAACTTTGGCAAAGTTGCAGGATATAAAATAAATCCTCAAAAATCAATGGCCTTTCTATATGCTAATGACCTAAACAACGAGGCTGAAATCAGGAAAGCAACTCCTTTTGAAATAGCCTCACAAAACATAAAATACCTAGGAATAACCTTAACAAAGAAATGAAAGACCTCTATGATGAGAATTTTAAAAACATGAAAAATGAAATTAAGGCAGAACTCAGGAAATGGAAAAACCTCCCATGATCCTGGATTAGGAGGATTAATATAATCAAAATGGGAATGTTGCCAAAGGCTATCTACAAATTCAATGCAATACCCATTAATATCCCAACACCATTTTTTAATTAAATAGACGAAGCAATCCAGAAATTTATGTGGAACAATAAAAGACCCAGAATAGCAAAAGCAATCCTAAGCAGAAAGAAGTGCAGGAGAATTACAATAACAAACTTCAAGCTGTATTATAAAGCTATAGTAATAAAAACAGTATTGTTTTTTTCTAGTCTGCTGTGTGCATGTTTACTCGGCTACTTATCTCTATAAGTTTAACTTCTATCATATTAATTGTAAAGCTTCTTAAAGAACAAAGACTCTATCTTGTTCAAGATTACCTTCTGACTACAAAGGAAACACAGATCCTGCATATGTTTACTTCCTAGTGCTTAGGCCTTTTCTTACAACAGAGCGAGTGCTCAGGGTTGGGTTTGTTGTAAGAAGAAGGCATAGCTGTTGTGCATAGCATGACTTCATATCTCCTAAGAATGTCTTGATTCTCTGTTCCTACAGTTGAGTAGAGACAAGTGTAACAACTGCAAGAAGAACCACCATGTTCCTATCTATATTGTACAGAGAAGCAGAAAAAAATGCAAGGCTTACGACCCACAATTTCAAATGTAACCACAATTCTGAGGATTATGACAGCATAAAGGAAAAAATTATTCGTGGATATTAGAAATGGCAAGAACTTAGATTTATGATTGCCGTGGTAAGTAAAGGAGCGTCAGTAAAACTGAAATATGAGGAATGAGTATGTAAACATGATGCAGACATAAAAATAATATTAACATCATCTGGTAATACTCAGTAATATTTACTTTATATTACTAAGTATTCATATGTCAAAAATATCTCCATATAGGCGTTTTCTAATTTCCTTTTGAGTACTACAAGGGGACTAATGGTAATTTGTCTCCCTCAACAGATATGGACCAGAGTGTGAAGTGTCCAGATCATCAGTATGCCAACACATAGAGAAACCAGTGCCTCCCAAGAGCTGCAAGTTGTCTAGCTTATGGAGAGCCCTTAGGGATGGTCTTGGCCTGCATGGCTCTTTGCATATCTACACTCACAGTAGTTGTTCTTGGAGTCTTTGTGAAACATCACAACCCCCACTTTGTCAAGGCTAACAACCAGGCTCTCAGCTACATCCTGCTTATCTCCCTCATCTTCTGTTTCTTCTGTTCCTTGGTCTTTATTGTCCATCCCAAAACAGTCATCTGCATTCTACAGCAAACCACATTTGGAGTTGCATTCACTATAGCTGTTTCTGCTGTCTTGGCCAAAATTGTAACTGTGGTTCTGGCCTTCAAGGTCACTTCTCCAGAGAGAACAATGAGATGGCTGCTGGTATCAGGGGCTCCCAACTTAATTATTCCCATCTGCACCCTGATCCAGGTGACTCTCTGTGGACTCTGCTGGGAAACTTTCCTCCCTTCATAGATACAGATTCCCACTCTGAACATGGCCTCATCATCATCCTCTGTAGTAAGGGCTCCCTCATAACTTTCTACTGTGTATTGGGATACCTGGGCTCCCTGACCCTGGCCAGCTTCACTGTGGTTTTCCTGGCCAGGAACCTGCCTGTCACCTTCAATGAAGCCAAGTTCCTGAATTTCAACATGCTGGTGTTCTGCAGTGTGTGGCTCAGCTTCCTGCCTGGCTACCACAGTGCCAAGGGGAAGGTCATGGTGGCTGTGGAGGTCTTCTCCATCTTGGCCTCCAGTGCAGGGCTCCTGGGCTGCATCTTTGCCCCCAAGTGCTACATCATCTTAGTCAGGCCAAATAGAAATTGTCTGCATGGCTTCAGGGATAAAAGACATAGAAGTAGAGATAAGCATTATTAAGACTAAACTCATATATTTGATTACTGTATACAATTTCTGAGCTAAATCTATAGTCATCTTGTGGATACCTAAGACAGTATCCCAAATCTCATGTACTCATACTAATATACTCCTTTGTAAAATGAAAAGCTGTTATTTGTTAAATATTAAAGTATAAAATCTAATTCTATGCTGTACTTAACAGTCTTAGTCTGATGACTATTTTGCTACTATGTCACCTCAAACTTCTCATTTTATGGGTATCTTAAATCACACCATCTGATTTACAACTTGCTTCTTAGTAAGGATGTCTTTTGATTTGGTCTGTTATGTGAATGTTTGCAGTCCTATATAATTTATCATGTCAAAGTGTATATTTTTGTCTTTTCCTATCCAGTGTGTATACTTCTAGACATACATATTCTAGTTACAATAAATGGGGAGAACTATGCAATACATGTTTCTTTGGCCCGGCTTACTTTGATTAAAATAATTTTTTCCATGCTTCCATTTCCTTCCAGACACTACATAACATTTTTTTCTGATGGAAGCTTAAAATTCCATTGTGTATGTATATACAAGTAATAAATTGGCAAATAGTAAAGATAAATCTCCAAAGCAAAATTATAAATAGCTAAACAAAATGCACAATGATGTACTCAACATCCTTAGCGTATGGGAATGCAAAGCCAAATGGCACTGAATTTTATCTCACTCTAGTGACAATGTCTATCATTAAGAAGGCTAATTTAAAAATGCTGCCAAGTATAAAGGGAAAAGGGACATGTATACTCAAGTTCATAGGAATGTAATTCCATATACCTAGTAGGGAAATCATTACGTAGCTTTAACATATGAAAGAGTGAGAAAACCTTGTGAGACTGAAGCCCATTGCATGCATACAGGGACAGATCTAAGTAAACCTGCTGTACAGCTAACACATACTACTGAGAATTGTTAAATTAAGTGATAAAATCCTGTATAATATAATGAATATACAAGTTAAAAAAAAGCAGGGGCAGCAGCATTAGGGAAAGGGACAGCTTGCATTCAGTCCACCCCCAGCACTTCTGCATAGACCCCTTCTCTGTTGAGAAGAAGAGAAATGCATTTGTCAAGGTGTTAGCCGTTATATTCCCAGGAACTTCAAAGAGCATTATGCTCCTCCAGGTCTCTAAATGGAGCAACAACTTGGCCAGGTCAGAGACAGAACCATATTGATTCATATGAGACCAAGTTGTCATTCCTTCTATCCATCCATCTTTCTTTTTTCTTCTTTCTTCCTCTTTTACTTTACTCCTCCCTCCCTCCCTCCCTCCCTCCCTCCCTCCCTCCCTCCCTCCCTCCCTCCCTCCCTCCATCACTTCCTTTTCTTTTATGCCACTACGTGGGATTGAACTTCAGGGCCTAGCTACTGTCCCTTAGCTGTTTTTAATTTTTGCAAGGCTGTCACTTTACCACTTGAGTCATACCTGCAACTCTAGATTTTTGCTCATTAATTGGAGATAAGAATGCCATAGACTTTTCTATCTGGGTTGGCTTCAAACCAGTATCCTCAGATCTTAGCCTCCTGAGTAGCTAGGATTGTAGGTGGGAGCCGCTGCCTGGACCTGTTCCAATATAGTACTCTGAAGAGAGATTGGGAGAAATCTGGGGGTTTCAAATGTGGTTATCACATGAATGATTCTGAACTACAGGGTAGAGATGGATTTATGTGGAATCAATACAGTTTTGGCTCCCCATTTTTAAGTGTAAGAGCCAAGCAGTTCATTTCTCGGTATCAAGCCTAAATTCAATTCTGAGTCTCAATTTTCTGGTTGCCAAGTTTTGGGATTTACCTCCCTTCTTTTCCTATGTGACCCTGGAGGCGTGGGTAATACTGTCCACCAAGTGTTGCTGGTGATGGGGCTTTAGTGTCCATCAGAAGAAGGCCACGGTGTCTCTGTGTACTGAGTGCAGGTCTTGCACCTTTGGGCAATTTGAAATCATTCACAGAATACCTGCTTCCTCTGAGTGCACCTAATGCACTCAATCTCAATGGATGATCTAAGCATACAGTGACAAGCACATGACAAGGCACAAACAAAGAGTTACAACACAAGCCAAACACAGGTGCCTCCATGCCTGAAATTCTAGTTACTCAAGATGCTGAGATCTGAGGATAGTGGTTCAAAGCCAGCTGGGGCAGGAAAGGCCATGGGACTCTTATCTACAATGAAACACCAGTAAACCGGATGTAGAGCTGTGGCTCAAAAAGGTAGAGGGCTTAACCTTGAGCAAGAAAGCTCAGGAACAGTGCTTGGACCCTGAATTCAAGCCCCACAACCAACAACAACAGACAATAACAAGAGAACACATTTTAGTGAGGGTAAATTATAAGGAGGTCAACCTAGAAACTTCTTGATGCCTCTAGCTGATTGCTGTCTGGATCTTATCTGTTCAGTTTCTGAAAGTGAAATAAGGACACTGGTCTAAGTAGCATTATGTTGTCCTCACTGCAATCGTAGCATCTTGCTGGGTGGTGGGGCTTTTCACCAAGCTTCAAAGAGTCTCGAGTTGAAACAGGCTGTTCTTGAACTGCACATGTGTTTGGCCCCACGACAGTCTTGCTACAGAGAATGCTCTCCCCGACTGTCCCCCTAGATGGTTTGCATTACTAGCTCCTGAGTGGTCTACTCCATGGTTTGCATTTGGTGAGCTTGGGTCCTCATCCAAACATATGGGTTTTGCCTTGAAAAGCTCCATGAAAGCCACTTTCTGGGCTACAGGCCTTTGGGACAGAAGTCCACCTGCAGTCATCGGCTTTTTAATAAAGACTCCCAGTTCAGCCTCTCAAGATGTGGCTTCTCTGTATCTTGCAAGTGAATTCCCACACAACAAAATCCAGTAGACTCTGTCTCCTCCTCGTCTCTCCCCTCCCTTCACCCTGGCCTCCAATCTTACACATTTGTCCTCCAGAAAATTCAACTGGTCATGCAGGCATCTACAGCCATCTCCACTGACAGAACCTGCAAAAGAAAATTCAGAACAATCTTTCTCTATTGGCAGTTTGCTTAGGAACCTAGCGTTTGACATATGTGAATCATTCAAGCTACAGCCAGATGGGAGAAAGGAATTGCCGGGGTGCTACTCCACAGAAGGGAGACCCTAGGTACTATTTCCAGCTATTCCACACACCAGCTCCAGCCTCTTGCCCCTGTATGACAAATAGACATAGTGAAGGTTAGAGAAAGATTTATTACCTGGAAGCCAGGGAGAGTACAGCATTCAGCCTATTTTCAGCCATCTTCAGAGATACAGATAAGATCTTAGGCTTTGAATATGTAACTGTGGCAAGGGGTATAAGAATTATAATCTTCAAGCCAGGTGCTGGTGGCTCAGGCCTGTAACCCTGGCTACTCAGGAGATGGAGATCTGACAATCAAGGTTTGAGACCTGCCCTGGCAGGAAAGTCCTTGAGAGTCCTATTTACAGTTAACCACCTACAAACCAGAAGGTGACCTGTGGTTCAAACTGGTAAGGTGCTGGCTCTGAGCAAAAAGAGGCTTAGGGACAATGCGGAGGCCCTGAGTTCAAGCCCCAGTGGCACTGCCAAAGAAAAATCGAATCTCAAATTGATTGCTTCCTTTCAAACAATTTTGTAAAGCCTCCTTTTAAACAAAAAAGCTATTTTAATTAAGTCCTACCTTTTACTGTTACATCCTTTTACAAATTCCACATTTTGCCAGCTTGTGTGCCCTTTATTTTTTTGGCCAGTCCAGGGGCTTGGACTCAGGGCCTGAGCACTGTCCCTGGCTTCTATTTGCTCAAGGCTAGCACTCTGCCACTTGAGCCACAGAGCCACTTCTGGCTATTTTCTGCATATATGGTGCTGGGGAATTGAACCCAGGGCCTCATGTATAGGAGGCAAGCACTCTTGCCACTAGGCCATATCCCCAGCACCTTGTGTGCCAATTTGATTGAACTTTTAGCTGCATTATCTACAACTACCTAAGCCAAATTCTCTTAAAGTTTTACTTTAAAATGTATTTTTAAAAATGATTATCTTTAAGTGGTTGTATAGAAGAGTTCCATTTAGCAAATGAATATAAGGTGTTTTGAACCATGTTACCTCTTGAGAAAAGGGGAGGGGGAACCCCACACTTGGCAACTAGAAAACTGAGACAGAGAATTGTATTCAGTTTGATATAAAGAGATGACCTGCTTGGATCTTTCTTACACTCAAAGACGGGGAACCAAATCTGTATTGATTCCACATAAATCAGTCTCCACTCTGTAGTGTGGAATCATTCATCTGATAGTCACACTGAAACCCCCTGATTTCTCCCCATCTCTCCTTTCAGAGACTTGGAACAGCTTTCAGCAGAAAGGTGGTGGCTCCCACCTGTAATCCTAGCTACTCAGGATTGTGAGCTCTGGGAGCTGTGACCTAATCAGCAAGAAAACAGAGGATGCCACATTTAATAAGCCACATCATAGGAGTCCCCTCCACAGGCTAGCAGCTGCACATAGACTTCCCAAATTGTGCATCTGGAAGCAGCTCAGAGTTAAGTCTTTTAAAGACAAAAACCACATCCTTTCTGCCAAGCAATGCTTTGTTTTGCAAAGCATATCCAGAAACAAAACTGAGCAGTAAATGTAGACATACTCCCCTAAATACTGAGAGGCTGGAACATTTTGGGGGACTTTTCTTTTTTAGAATCTGCTGAGTAAACAGCTTTTTTGCAACACCTGTTTGAGCAAACAACAGTTCTGGGGTCAGGAGCTTTTTTCCTTGGGGGACAAAATGGCATCACTTCTTCCAGGCTTCAGGCCATAACCTACACCATAGGGATACTAATTAGAAGCCAGTCCCGATAGAAAGTCAATGGGATTCTGATCTGCCATTCAGCAAAAAGCTAGAAGTGGAGATGTGGCTCAAGTGTTAAAGTGCCAGTTTTGTGCTGAGTTTCATCTGCAATGTTAGCCTGGCATTGCCCTTTCCTCCTATTGGCCCACCAAGGGTCCTTTTGTAGCAGGCGGCTGATAACCAGCTCCCCCCCTCCTCTCACCTTGAAGTAATATTCCATTTGGTGAGTCTCCACCAAAAATGCTAACAGCACACTCCCTTATCTACTATCCAGGCAGCTGCCACAAATCTTAGTCCGCTGTAACAAACTAACCCATTCCCAAGCCCTACATGAATCCCTGGCCCTTAACTCGCCTATGTTAAGAAATCCCCGCCCCCATGCTACATAAAGACAAGCACTATTTCATCCCAGGCTGACAAAAGACTCCTGTTGCTGTACTTGACTGTGTCCATGTGGTTCTGCAATGGCTGTTTTCACCCAGTACTGGCACAAAAGAAAAGGAAAGAGGGAGGGAAGAAGGAAGGAAGGAAGGAAGGAAGGAAGGAAGGAAGGAAGGAAGGACAGAAGGAAGGAAGGAAGGAAGGAAGGAAGGAAGGAAGGAAGGAAGGAAGGAAAGAAGAGGGAGAGTGAAAGAACAAAACTTGGTCTCATACCTATCATTATGGTTCTATCTCTGAACTAGCCAAGATGTTGCTCCATTTAGAGACCTGGAGGAACATAATGCTCTTTGAAGGTCCTGGGAATGTCAAGACTAACACATTTACAAATGCATTTCTATTCTTCTGAACAGAGAATGGGTCTGTTCAAGAGTGTTTGGAGTAGAGGGAATGCATGCAGTCCTCTGCAAACATCATTTCTACTTCTAAGGTTCACTGGAGACCTCAGTAGTTACGGCGATAATAGAGTTGGAAAGAGAAGAGAAATCCAATAACACCACTGCCATGAGAAATTAATCTGAATGTTAATACTGCCACATCCACAGAAGATATGTTACGACCCACCACCCTCTCCTAGCCATGGCTTTCCCAACACCTTAGCCTCCAGCTCCAAGCTCCTCCTGTGCTACCTCATTTGTGGTCAAGTAGTGGTTACAATACTTGTAGGTCAGTTCTAAAGAAACTGACGCATGTGTGCAGTGGAACACCTTGTGCCCTTGGCCTGGCCTTTGGGTAATAAGCTCCTACTTATGGCCTCGTGCACACAAATCGCATCTCAGCCATATGCTTAATTTATGGGGTGGCAACTTGCACATGTGCAGAGCTCTTCCAAACAAATTTAACGGATGGAATACTAGAAGGTCCAACTGCCCCAGAGAGGGGAGTTACATATTGGTTTAGTGGAATTATGTACTGGGTTTTCTCAATCTTCTCAGCCCTAGAAATCTGTCCCAAAACATGGAAGCAAATATTCAACAATACATGAAGAAATTTTTAAATGTACTGCATTTATGAAACAAAACAATAACTGAAACATCTCTTAAGGAACAGAAACATGGTTCAATAAATTACACACACACACACACACACACACACACACACACACACACACACACACACACAGAGTCATGTAAGCCAGGGGTGGGGTTGGGAGAGATGGGGAGAATGATGGAAGGGGTGACATTGTTCAGGATGCCTTGTATTCATAAACTGACATGTTGAATTTAAAACCTTTATGTGATTACTTAAAGATAATTTAGAAATTATACAAATATTTTTTTAAAGTTGGGGAAGTTGACAGGTGCTGGTGGTTCACACCTCTAATCCTAGGTACTCAAGAGGTTGAGATCCAAGTATCACAGTTACAATCCAGCCCAGGGAAGGAAAGTCATGAGCCTTTCCAATTAACCATTAATAGCTGAAAGTGGAGCTATGGTTCAAGTGGCTGAGCACTAGCCTTCAGAAAAAATGTTTAAGGACAGTGCCCAGGCCTGGAGTTTGAGCCTACAGTCCAGTGCACATGCACTCTCTCTCTCTCTCTCTCTTTCTCTCTCTCTCTCTCAAAACTTTAATACATGTAAAACTAAGTAATGCAAGAATAGATATGAGAATTATGAGTTATATTTTTCTTTCCTACAGCAGTGAGTTTGTGCAAAAGAGACTTGAAAGAGGCAATCTCAGAAGTTTTCTATCATTGCTGTTATGGTATATCACATATAGGGAGCAGTGGGTACATTCTATTTATACCTTATATATAAATACATAATATATGTATCATACAACATATATACAATGTAATATAAAACTATATGATACATTCTATACAACAAAATAATACAATATATAATGATATATAATACAGCATGTAGTATATGTTATATGCATAGTGTATAGAGTATACTAGGAATTGTATATATAGTATATATGGTATATAGATAGCAGTGTACTATCCATATGCTATCTACATAGTACTTATGTACACATAGCATGTAGTAAACAGTATGGTGTTTCGTGTATGTAGTATGTGAACTATCCTCATAAATCTTATATATGCAGGGCTATACAGTATAGTATAAACATACTACATACTATATATTACATCATTATATGTTCATGTATGCATTATACTATCTATATAATGTAGTGTATGTCATATATAGGACATATATATGTCCTATAAATATGATAGATAGTATATCTAGTATTATATGCTATACACTATATACTATCTATATATTATAAATAGCATACTGCTATATATACTATACATGTAGTATACACTATGTTATATATAATTATATATTGCATTATTATATTATGTATTATATATTTTATACTATATTGTTATATATTAGAGTATATATACTATATACAGTATGTATATTATACTACTCTGTTATATAATATATACCATATTATATTAATATATTGTAATATAGATGGTATTTTATATTATTTGTAAAGTACATAAATATATGTCTAAAATATATTTATATATGCTATATATAAACCTATACTATATATACACTGTATGTATATATTGTACATATACAGGATACAGTATAAACTGTATACTGTATATAGTAAATATAGACTATGAGTAGTATATATAGCAATATATACTCTATATATGTACCATATACTGTATATATTGTACGAAGAGGTAATATATATTCTATGTAAATATATATTCAAATGTTATATATGTAAAAATCTATTTATATGCTGACTACATGTAACCCTATACTGCCCCAACCTTTCCTTCTCCTCTCCTATGACCTGACCTAACTGACTTCCTTTGTCTAATAGTCCCATTCTGCACCCATGTCTCATCCTCCTGAATACCCCATATTCCACATCCATGAGTGGGAGCCCACCCCCGCATTTGCATAGCACTTGGGCCCTCTCTAGATGATGCAAGGTAACATCACTGCCTGTGGGCATCTTCAAAGATTCCTACACTGAGATCCTGGACTCTTCTGATTTTGATTTGTGGTTGTCACTCATTATCCACTTTGTTCAGAGGTTGATGGAATTCCACATAAGTAGAACTGGTCAGATATAACACCAAAACCTATAAGCCATTCAATGAGTCATTAAATCACAGACTTTAAACAGCAGAAATTAAATAATAAACCCAAGAATTTCAGGGCATAATTACCATTTAAAAGGTGGTAGAGAAAATTCTGAGTTTATTGCTCTATTTTCTAGGCTGTCAATCACCATTTATGAGAAAGCAACTATTTCACTGAGTTGGAATTTTATATCAGCCAATGCAAGCACTCTTCTTTCTTGGGAGTGGAGGCAATTGTAACCACAATACCAAAGAATCACTTTTTAAATCATCAACATCGTCATTCTAATAAGTCAGTCAACAACAAAGAACACTTCCACAGTGGGCTTTTACAGCCAGAAAATTATTAAATATGAATCCCAAAAGGACAAATTCATAGAAAGGGGGCTGGGAATATGGCCTAGTGGCAAGAGTGCTTGCCTCCTACACATGAGGCTCTCGGTTCGATTCCCCAGCATCACATATATGGAAAACGGCCAGAAGGGGCAGGGTGGCTCAGGTGGCAGAGTGCTAGCCTTGAGCGGGAAGAAGCCAGGGAAGGTGCTCAGGCCCTGAGTTCAAGGCCCAGGATTGGCCAAAAAAAAAAATAAATAAATAAATAAATAAAAAATAAAAATTCATAGAAAGAACAATGTGTTCTATTAAAATAATCATAATTTGTTGACACATTCCGCACACAAATGATATACATTATGCAACCTAATTGGGCTTTACCAGTAGAGTTTTGTAAAGTGGGAGAACTTTTTTCCCAGTATGATGGAGTTTGAGCTCAGGGGCTTGTGCTTCCTAGGGTTGGCATGATACTACTCAGCCTGCCTGCTGGATTTCTCTCTGGTGGCTGTTAGCCTTAGGTCTCACTTCCCACTGTGGCGCGTGCCCAAGTCAAGATCTGCCTGACTCCATTTAATTAATGTCTACAGTATTTTTCTGCCCATGTTGTCCTCAAATCACAATCCTCCCACATTCAGCCTCCCATGCAGGAAACTCTTTTCTCCTCATAGCTTTGAAAATATTAAAAGACATAGATTATTTCTTTCATTTCCTAAAAGGTGATTACATGCAAATTAGATTTTGATTTCTGTAAGATTATACTTCAGTCATCTAGCAAAGCTTATTTTCTTAGCAGAAAAAAATAATCCTTTCTATCATCCAAGCTTATGTTGTCCAAGATGGCAACCAATACTCACGTGCTGAGGACATTTAATATGTCACTGAATTTAGTTTTATTTTCTCTTGACTTATTTTTAAACTTTTAAATAAGGCCCCAAGCCTTGGATTATGGCTGTAATCCTCGCTACTCAGGAGGATGAAATCTGAGGATGAAGGTTCAAAGCAGACAGAAACAGGAAAGTCCAGGAGACTCTTATCTCCAACTAACCACAACAAAACCGGAAGTGAAGCTGTAGAAGTATAGACTTACCTGAAAGTGCTCAGGGACATGCTTCTAAGCTCTGAGTTCAAGCCCCACACAGGACAGAAAAAGAAATTAAAATAGCCATATAGAGATTTCTATTGAACCTAATTATGTTTTATAGTACAATACTTCTTTTAAATGGTTGAAAATTTACCACCTAAACTAGGCTGTGCTGAATATCCATTATCCATATTGCTGATTGTATAATAAAGATTTTACCAAATGTATCCTCCTCCAGATAGAATTTAAAAACTGAACCAGATAAAGGACAAAATATTAATTTTTATACCAGTACTGGCCATGAACTCAGGGTCTGGGCACTGTCTCTTCGGTTTTTCACTCAAGGTTGGTGCTCTACCACTTGAGCACAGCTCCACTCCTAACTTTTTGGTGATTCACCAGAGAGAAGAGTCTCACAGGCTTTCCTGCCTGTGCTGGCTTTGAATCAAGATCTTCAAACCTCAGCCTCCTGAGTAGTTAGGATTATAGGTGTGAGCCACCAGCACTCAATTCACAAAGGATTTATAAAGACCCAATGAATAGCCAAAAATTAAAGAAAAGAAAGTAATTGGACTATGAGAGAAGGGGAAATTTTGGATATAATCTCACCCCAAGGCATCGCTTAATCTGAAGGAATCTGACTGGACAGAACTCAAACACAAAGTCCCAGGCAGGAGACCAGAAAGGAAGAAGCCAGAGAATGTGAGAATGTGACAGGAAGCTGCCTGAGCCAGGAGGCCTTGCCTCAACATGTGAATGTCACTCAGTGGGAAACCCCAGGGCTCACATTATAAACATCTGTGAAGTAGAAGACACTAAGCAGAGATCTTAGTTTCTATCCACTACAAGGATGACAGTTACATACTAATAAATTTGGAAAACAAATAAAATCTTGAGTTGGCTTTACATGTATATGTGGGTACTTGTTGTTGGTCATGGAGCTTGAACGCACGGCGTGGGCACTATCCTTGAACTTCTTTTTGCTTAGGGCTAGCACTTTGAGTCACAGCACTACTTCTGAACACACTGGACACTTTTTGTCTGTGTGTGCTAATCCTAGGACTAGATGTCACAGTCTGGGTGCTGTCCCTGAGCTTTCTTGCTCAAGACCAGTACTCTACACTTGAATCACAGCTCCATTTCTGGATTTTCTGAGGGTTAATTCATGATCAGAGCCTCATTGTCTTTCCTGCCAGGGCTGGCTTTGAACCATGACCCCAGATCTTAACCACCTGAGTAGCTAGTATTACAATTGTGAGGCACCAGTGCCCAGCCTAAACTAAAACAAACACACACACACACACACACACACTCACACACACACACATACACACACACACAATTTTTCCCAGTCTCATTCTATTTTAGAATTAGATAACAATGGGAGAAAGGTAGAAACATTCAAGATCTGTGTCTGTGAAGGGAGTACATGACAATGAACTAACTCTCCATGGATGTCCCAAAGAAAATATCTGCCCAGATAGGATGTTAGAATGTTCCAAACTTTCCTGTGTGGGAGGTGTGGTGAGTGAGAAGTTGAGTAGGGGATCTCAACTCAGGACATCTGGGACATTTTATCATGAAAGATCAGTCAGTAAGGCTATCTAGCTTCCCCTTTGGGGAGACTTTCATAGGTCTTTTCTTGTTGCTCACAACTACTGTATAAATAGGAACCCCATTTTAAAAATGAATACTTGGTTCAAATTGATACAAAACAGCAATGAGCAATTAATGGACCTAGTTCTGATCAGTGCTCTACAGGATTTCAAAATGTTGCCTGGGTAATTTCAGCATACGGAAACACTGCCTTCTAGCAACAGAAAAGTAATTACAACCTGGGAAACTCCTGATTCTCTATAGGTAATTATTCATCCGTGATGAGTTTGAATCCATGTGTAACAAGGAAACACAGTAGGATTAATCCCCACCCCCATGCTTTTCTTCCCCTCCTTTACTTTATTTTGTCAGTATTGTGGCTTGAACTCATGCCTTCTGACTCAGTTTTTCTACTTGACGCTGCCCCTCTACTACTTAAGCCGCACCTCTACTTTGGGCTTTTTGGTGGTTAACAGGAAATAAATGTCTCACAGACTTTCCTTCTGTCTGACTTTGAACTGTGATCCTCCGATCTCAGCCTCCTGAGCAGCTAGGATGACAGGTGTGAGCCACCAGCACCTGCTTGGCTCATTACACGGTGGGAACATTGTCTAGAAGCTGGCTACCTCGGATGTGCAAAATGCTTTTCCTTCATATAATTCTGATTAATGAGCTCATAGCTTCGTATATGCCTGTGTGCTGTATCTGAGCTTCTTTTGCTCAAGGCAAGCAATCTAGACTTGAGCCACAGCATCACTTCCAGTTCTTTTGAGTATTTAATGAGTCTGTTTGTTTCCTGCCTAGGCTGGCTTTGAATGGCAATCCTCAGATCTCAGCCTCCTGAGTAGTTAAGATGACAGGCATGAACCATGGGTTCTTGGCCTTTTTTATGCTTCTTTATAGCTTCCCAATCACTAGACTTAATAAAGTGACTGCTTAGGCTTCAGAGGGGTATTTGATCAAATACCCATCAATATTTTGATAGTGATCAAATATGAGCATCCTCACACTAGCTAATGGAGAATGGATGAGGGCTATACAACAGCTGAGATCTTTGCTGTTATCTTGCTACGACTTCCTTGAGCACACACAGAAAGAACCTAAGGTCAGAATCATTACATGTTCATGCAACTTTCCCTGGATAGATTGCTTTATGGGTGTCCAGCTATATAAGACTTGTGAGGAGAGGACATTTGAGATTCCCCTTAGAGTCAGAAAACCATGAAGAATGGAAAATTGAAGATGAGAAATACTAAGAATTCTTTTTTTTTCCAGTCCTGGGCCTTGGACTCAGGGCCTGAGCACTGTCCCTGGTTTCTTTTTACTCATTGCTAGCACTCTACCACTTGAGCCACAGCGCCACTCCTGGTCGTTTTCTGTATACAGGGTGCTGGGGAATCGAAGCCAGGGCTTCAAGTATAGGAGGCAACCACTCTTGCCACTAGGCCATATTCCCAGCCCCAGAAATAATAAGAATTCTTGTATTTCCATACTTCCTACTTTTTCCTGCCACAGCAATTTTACTTGAGAGTGTAACTGTAATTGTGATAGCTCTTACCTTGACTCTAATGATTAATGATTTTTAAAAAATCAAGTGGACATCCCAGAGTTGTCACAGAGGCTGATGAAATCCCCACAGTCAGGGATAAAATGCCTTATGCTGTAGACTTGTGTAGTTCTTAAAGGAGTATCTGGACACTGTAGCTCTTGGCATTAAGGTAGGCAATTCTGCCATCTAGTGGACTTTGAATCAACTTCAATTCAAAACCTTCTGTAATTCAGTAAATCTTATTTAAAATGACAAGGGAAGCATGGAGTTGAGGGCTCTTGACTATAATCCCAGCTACTCAGGAGACTGAAATATGAGGAGCAGATGCTTGGTTTAAAGCCCTTCTGTGCAGGAAAGTCTATGAGATTCCTATCTTTAATTAAACACCAGGTAGCTGGAAGTGGTGCTATAGCTTAAAGTGGTAGAGTGCTAGCCATGAGCAAGTGCTAGCCGTTCAAGGGCAGCACCCAGGCCTTGAGTACAAACCCTATGACCAACCAAAAAAAAAAATCAGGATAAAACAAAAACAAAAAGTGGAAGTGGCACTGTGGCTTAAAGTGCCAGATTGCTAGCCTTGAGCACCAAAGCTCAGAGAAAGCCCCCAAGCCCTGAGTTCAAACCCCACAACCAACAAGAACAAGAAAAAATGTCAATGCCAGAATGGCCTTTTGAGAAGAATATCATACTTCCTTTATTTTTCAGATCTATTGGGAGGAGTAAATATGAACCTGGCACTCTTGCTTACCACTAGAAACTTTTGGCCATAACTGTTAACACTGATGTTCTCAGTACCATAAAATAAGCACCATAAAAGCAAAGATTATGACTTTCTTACAGACATCCCCATTGAACAGAAACAGACGGCACAATACTAGTCGGCAATCAGAAGATATTTGGTCAATAAATACATGTGCTTAGGATCAGTAAATAAAAGATGTGGTAACAGACTGTCTCAAAGTTAGGAAAGTTAGTTGTGAGAGTTTTACTTTGTCAACAGGGTAAATCTAGTTACTGCAATTCCTGGGTGAGCAGTGAGAAAAGAGCTTAGGCCACTTGACAGCCTTTGGTCTTATTCCATGGAGATATCTTTATGGAGTTTAGGAGTGTGAAGCAAGATTACTTTCTAAGTACCACATGGAAAACAAATCATGTTCTTGTTCCTGCTGAATACTTAAACAGTGAGGTTGAAAACAGAAGTTTAGTAGGGCTGACACTGACATTAGAAGCCAATAGGAAGATGTCTGGGTCCTTCGCCCCCAGCTCTCTCCTAGCCAGCGGAAGAGGCAGGGAAGCGCGCCCTGACCAAGGCGGGCCAAGAAAAGGTGAAGAGTCGACGGACCACCTGCACCCAGCCCCCCTTTCACCGGAGGACAATCAGACAGCCAGGGAGAGTGTCATGCATGGTCTCGCTTTATTTGGGAGGAGCTTTGGCTTTTAAAGCGGCAGGAAGTGGAGGGGTGTAGGCGTACCTAGCTAGGGACTGAGGAGAGGCATTAGCTGTCCATCAAGGGTGGATGGCTGAGGGACCAATCCTAAGAGGCTGCCTAATTCCCCATCACAGCCCACAGGACCGCCTCTGGGTTCACCTCCAGGCGCCATCTTGGCCACAAGTGGTCCCAAAGCTGGGAGGTGGGACCAGCTAGAACTGCCTTTCTGGTTCCGCATAATCGCCCCACGTGATCCCGGGGCAGAGCCAGCTGGGCGTGCCCCACATCTCCCCCTTTTGTTTTTTATTATCTGGTGACGGCCCTACTTGAGTGTGCGCCTGTCTTAGATTGTCCCCTGCTGAGGATCTTACCCGTCATTGACTACCACTCTAGCTCTTCAGGCAAACCTACCTGCAGGGCTTGCCAGCCCAGTGGAAGAACATGGGGGGGAGAAATTGACACTCAAGAGGAGGCCCTGATATTATTTTGCCTCATGCCTGCACATTCTGGTAAGGGCTATGACCAACCTCATAGGGTTCCCATTTGGCTAAAAGCAGCATAATGCTGCCAGACCACCATTAACTGAACAGCTCTGGCTCATTGCTTAAGAAATAGGGGAAGCCTATTTACCCTAGCAAGGATCAAGTGTAAACACAGAGGCAAATGTAAACACAGAGATAAATGCAAACATAAGGCAAATGTGAACATAGGCAAATGTAAACAAAAGGATCATGGGGTTCTCTTCCACGGGGGGAGAAGGTAAGAGAGCCACCCATTTGGCTCAGTCTAGGGAAAATTGGAGTTCAGTCCATTTCAGTGCCACTCAGGATAAAGCAGGCAGCATTCCCCTTCTCTGGAAGTGAGCAGGTCAAGGCCCTGGCGGTTCTGGAGGTCCACAGCAGCCAAGGTGGTAGCAACTTAACACATCATTAGTGGACAGTTTATCATAAACATTAAAGCAAGGTTCCAAGGCTTTCAACACCTATTCTCCCCGCAATGGGAGCCCCAGCAACGGGGGAAAGACATAATGGAAATAACATTGAAAACTCCATTCCAGTTCTTTGGCAGTAGCTGTAGGCGTTATCACCACTGAGAAACATTGTGCCATACAAGATGTCGAGGTAGAGTCCTAGAAGCAAGCAGGGCAGGCACTGGAAGGAATGGAGGCTGGCTGTCTCCATTGTTGTCCACCACTGATAGATGCAGGCAGGTTTCCCATATTTCCAGGGAGCAGCAGGAAGAAATCCACCACAGTCTTTTTTATTCCTAGAGAGAATAAGGAAGCATACCTCAAGAGAAAGTGCTCTTGGGTAGTTATTTTGGTGAACAGTATTTTAGGTCTCTAGCAGGTACCCAAATTGGGCTTGTTTCCCTGATTGGGAAAACACATCTGAAGCCCCTTCCCACACTAATAAGTGGGTCAGGACCTCGCCATGATCCAGTAAGGGGGTCCTTCCATTGGACTTCCACCTTTAAATAAGGTGTCTGATTTGACCAATGCCTCTGAAAAAGCCGTCAGAGGTTGGTCTTTGGAGAAATTTGAAATATTTAGTGTAAGCATGGCTGTCCTTAACTGGTCATAGGGGATGCCTCCCCCTTTGTTTTTTATTAATTGGTCCTTTAGGGTCTTGTTATGCCAATCGATTATGGCTTGACCCCTTGGATTGTATGGTATTCCAGTGGCGTGTTTATATTCCACATTTGCAAAAATCTTTGCAATGGTTTGCTTATAAATCAAGGCCCATTGACTTTCTTTACCTGTAAGGGTAGCCCCAGGATGGCAAAACATGGTAGCAAATGGCTTTCAACATGCCAGGTCCTTTCACCTGAATAGGCAAGTTTAATGTATGAAGACACTAGGGTTGGTAACTACATACAAACTACCAGAAAACAGGTTCATCAGCTGCTGGGCATGGGTTAGTGCCAAGGCAACTGTTTATAGCTCCTTAAATTGTGCAGACCCTGTAACTGGCTCAAAGTAGTGGGTGCTTTCTTTCCTATTGGCAGGGGAGGTGGTGGAGTATACCACCGCGGCAGATCCCGCTTTGCCTCCATCAGTAAAAACATTTACACCTTTAATAAGAGGTTTGGTAGAGAAAAGTATAGGGGGAGTCCACTGTAACCTCAAAAATGAGGTCACCCATCTTGAAGTGCCATAATGGCAGTCCAACTTCCCCATGAAGCCCTCTAAGGCATTAGACACCCAGTTATGGTTTCTTTTAACCCACTCAAAATCTGACAGCCAGTAGGGAATAACTAGCACATCAGGATCCCGCCCATAATGTCTCAGGGAAATATCCCTGCCCTTAATTACCAGGTAAGCTAGCGGTTCTAGCTGGGAATAAACCCTGGGAGCCCCTCCTACTGATGCATGTAACCATTGGAGAGGCTCGCCCACCTGAGTAATGGTGGCTGAGGAAAGCTCTGAGCTGGGAAGGATCCAGAGACAAAGGGGGCATTCGGGCCTATAATGAGCCAATTGTGCCATATTTAAGGCTGTCTGAATTTTTTGAAATATTACTTGATGTGATGGAGTTATTGTAATAACATCAGTGGGGGCTTTATCCTTTAAAGAGTCAAAAAGTGGAAGCAGATCTTCTGTGGGCAGGTGAAGCCAAGGCCTTAGCCAGTTAATCTCACCTAACAGTTTTTGTAACTCCACCAAAGTATAGGTGCCATCAAATCAAATCATATCATATTATTTAACCGTACTGGCAGGTGTTAGAGGGCACAAATGAATAACTATCAAGAGGTCAAAGGGTCAGGACAATGTTCAGCTTCTTCCATCCCGAATCACCAGGCTTCGTTAGTCATGTGTGATGGAGGCACGCAGGAGAGATGGGTTGGGCACCTCCTGCTGGGTTGCCTGCAAATTTCTATACAGACTGGTTAAAGACATTAGTTTGGGAACAGACTGTGGAGGCAGCTTCCTGTGGCCCCGGAATGCCACAGCA
>NC_063178.1:52949498-53021012 GCF_023159225.1 Perognathus longimembris pacificus | reverse complement strand
ACATCATAAAACCATATAGAAATATTATTTGAGAAGAAGTTTTATACTTTACAGACAACAAGTCTATGCCCCACCCAAGTGATAAAATATTTAAAATAACTCATGCGCCCTAGACGATTTATATGGCCATTGATAGCAGGCATTGTACCCTTTATTTTCTTAGTTGCCTCTGCTGCACCAGCTACTGTGTGTTTGACACAAAGTGTGCAAACGTCTCACTATGTTAATCAGCTTGCTCATAACAGTATGCAAGCCCTGCACGTGCAATCATTGAAATCATTCATTTTTACCACCGGGTTTTCAATGTTCAGCAGAAAAGAAGTTATCAAAGAAAGTCCTCCATTGGCTTGTCCAATAGAATGGGCCCGTCTCCAACCTACTCCTTGGAAGTTCATGAATGGTCTTAGTACGAGCTAGCCATATTCCACTATGAATGGGAGCACCCTACTACTGACCAACCACGTAGACTGACTAAGAAGCACCTTTGTCACTTTAAATCTCACTCCTAAGGATAGGCTCACAGGCCATGCTATATTCTTATTTATTTATTCATTTTTTGGTTTTTAACCATTAGTTAAAGGGATTTTATAAATATTGTGTCACCTTCAACTAAAGTGTTATGTAGACACCATACTTAAAATCATTCCAAGGTTCCAAAGAGGCCTGAATTTCCTCTTCCTTTACAAGGGTTACTATATGTGCAGTGGGATAAGATGTTGATTTTATGAAAACTATTTAGAGGTCATAATAGTTTCTGGTGAGAAAAATATTGAGCTACAATGCAAAATGAAGTCTCAAGGGAAGGGATGGTTCCATGTTTGGTTTAAGTGGTCTCTGTACCTAAATATACACATTTTGGGTACTGATGATCCCCTTGCTATTTTATTGTTGTGACATACAATATACATTATATTACTGGAACCATTCAATACAAAATAGCTCGGTTAAACTCCTCTTGGTCATCCAAATTTGTAGACACTGAATCCCCCAAAATTAGTGGAAGAAAAGTGTCAATAATTTGATTCCTGTATAAAAACTAGTAAAGAGAAATATTATGCTGAAATCAAGAGCCAGATGATAAAAATACAAATGTCTCCTAAAGCAAAATTTACAAAAACATTTGTGTAAACCAATTCTAAAACTTATCAGGGGGAAAGATACGAGGGAGTTGGAAGTGTGGGGAAGTGTGGGTAACATGATGACCTAGAAATATATTTACAGACTTACATATGAACCTCTAATCCTTTGGAACATCACTCTGAAAATTAAGGAAAAAATTAAACAATCAAGAAAAAAAGAGGAAGTTATGTGGTATGAAATAGTTTATGGTCCTAATCTGAATCCTTTCGACATAATGCCATTGTAGACATGAACGGATTAGATTCAATCAGTTGATCAGAGAAAATGAACAGGGACTTGATGAGCATCATGCAACCCCCAAGCTTATGCAGCTGATTGGGAAGAATTGAGAAAATTAAAAGGATCTCAAACCACTGCGGTAGATAATAAGGAAGACTCAGATGGCTCAGACACTGAGGAAAAATTATGCAAGGAGCTTACTAAAGACAGATTGATCCATGTGGAGAAAATTTTGGAATCAATTATAGCCCTATTGTCGCAACATTATCCAAAGCAGCAAACTCCTGTAAAGGTAAAGACTTGTGGGACCTGCCCAGAATCCTGGCGGACTTTCATCCTTTCCCACCACAACCTCTGCCTGATATGGTCTCACAGCTAGTACCATTTCTGCCTGTGCTGTTTAAAGCGCCTAGTCCTCCTACAGTAAACGTGGCACACTTCCTTGGCTCAGACTTATCAAGAAGGGAGGACATTTCTGGTTTTCATTTATTCCCTGACAGGCAAGATGAAGATAGCAAGAGAGTTCATCAGTGTTTGTCATTTAAACAAATAACAGATCTAAAGAATGCTTGTTTTCAATATGGCTCTACAGTACCACATACTCAAGTCATTCTTATTTATTTATTTATTTATTTATTCATTGGCCAGTCTTGGGACTTCAACTCAGGGCCTAAGCACTATCCCTGGCTTCTTTTTACTCAAGGCTAGCACTCTGCTCCTTGAGTCACAGCGCCACTTCTGGTCATTTTCTATATCTCTGGTGAGGGGTAATCAAACCCAGGGCTTCATGTACATGAGGCAAGCACTCTTGCCACTAGGCCATATTCCCAGCCCACTCAAGTCATTCTTGAACCTTGGCTACTAAAACTTTATGCCCAAATTGCCAAGCAGCCATCAGGCCCTCTAAGATAAAAGGAGGAATAAATGACTATATTCAGCTTTGTGCGGACATTGGGCCATCCTAGCTGCATGGCCTCATGCTCCACGGGCCGACTGTAACAGAGTTATTCCGCATGTCCTGGATGGGGAGAAGGCGACGGGGACATTTATGTACTGCTCGGATTCCTGGCATTTGTTTTTCCTGCCAACAAAGGGGCCACTTAATGGCTCACTGACTTAATCAGAAAAGGAGATTTATTACTGAAATTTCTCCCCTCTGTAAAAACGGGAAGCATTGTGTTACAAATTTCAGATCTAATTTGAATGACTCTGGCCGCCAGATTTCAGTAAGCTGGCAGAGGAGCCAGCCCCTGGCCCCACAGAAAAATTTTGGAGCAGCTCCTTCTTTCCCCTAAACTCAAGCATATCCCCCAAAAACCTGCAGCAACAATCAGTTTCAAGTCTCCTCTGAGCAACAACAGAAAGTGCAGGACTGGATCTCTGTTCCTCTACCTGCACAGTACTGACTTCCAAAATGGTATTTTAGCCCCTGTCTACAGGAGTCATTGGTCCACTTCCAAGGGAATCTGTTGGCTTATTTTTAGGCCATAGCAGCTCTGCTCTGAGGGGCTTACCTATTATTCCAGGAGTGATCAATCAGGACTCTAATGTAGAAATAAAAATCATGGCTTCAATGCTTGCTAGTGTTACCACTAAAATGCTCACTACCTAAATGCAGCCATTCACAAAATAACGCATGATATGTGAATAGGCACTGGGGATTATAAGACCCATAATCTAGTAAATACCCCAAAGCAGATTGACCAGTGGCTGCAGGAGATATGTCTAGAGGCATGGGGTTGGGTATTTCCCACAGTAAAAAGGATGGTTCTTAGGCCTGGTTTATTCAAGGGGCCCAGGAACCCTACTTGACTTCATAGTGCGCCTTCAGAAAATTATTGATAGAACAGTACAAGGTGTATTTTTGGACACTCAAAAGATGAAGCTATTGGGACAGACTCTGGGTGCTACTGTGAAAGTACCCAAATCCGGGAAATTAAACTGTTTTGGCTGTGGGGACAAGGGCATACTAAAATGAATTGTGTAAAAATAAAACTGGCAAATACATAGTCGCCTAGGATATTCCCTCTCTGCAAACGTGGGGTACATTGGGCCCAAGAATTTTGATCTAAAACTGACATTGGTGGACATATGCTTCTCCTTTCATCGGAAGCATCACAGGGAGAAATTACAAGGTGTTCAGGAAAGGGGGCAAAGGGCAAGCCTCATGGTCGCATTCATATGAACGAGCCTTCCCCCCCATCTTTTCGTTACAACCAGCCCAGATTGGGAGTGCCACAGTGGACCTTTTCTCAAGCCCAACCTTAACTTTCCCTGCTAATTTCCAGAATTAGAACTTGCATATACGGTCCCTTACCATGGGGGACTTAGGGCCTTCTTTTGGAGCATTCCAGTTTAATTGCTAAAGGGGTGTTAGTTGTACCAGGAGTAACTGACTCTGACTACATAGGACAAATTAAAATCCTTAAGACTTCCCCTGTACCTTATGATATTAATTCTGGTGATCGTATTGCACAATTGATTTTCTTTGCTTATATATTTATATCAACTTCTGCAAACCCTTATCAAGGAGGTTTTGACAGTATGAAATATCAATCTGTTTTCTGGATTTTCAATGAAGCATACAAACCACCTTGTTGTAAATTTTATATAGGAAAGAGGCATTGCTAGCTACTGGCTAAGACATCACAATAATCAGCCAGATTGAATGGGGCATCGGGGCAGGGTGACTCAAACTATCAAATGCAGAATAAAAGGTGTCAGTAGTACACTTGATCCAGTTATTAAGCAAAATCTTGAATATCAGAATATTACTGATGGTGAAGGCCAACATTCCATTTTTGATCCGTAATTTTTGTAAGTACCTATTAACGTAATTGTACTACACGTCTTTGAACAATGGGGAGCTCATTTGGTTTTCCCTTGATGTTCAGATGCATGTATTTCTCAGTAAGATTACTTACTTGGCAGACAGATTGTCCAGTTTGTCGTGAGAAAAGGCCCTTATCTAAAGAAAAGTTGGCAGCCAAATTGCAAGTTGTTGGAGAAAAGTTAGCTTCAAATCATATTGAGGTTTCTATCTCTACCTAGAACTCTCCTAATTCTGTTATTAAAAAGAATTCTCACAAATGGAGATTGCTCACTGGTTGTCGAGCTCTAAATTCAGCTATGAGGCCTATAGATACTTTACATCTTCGCTTGCCCCAATTATGTATGATTCCTTTAAATTGGAATATTATACTAAGATTTGCAAGGTTGTTTCTTTACTATTTTCTTATTTGATGAGGACCTATCATGCTTTGCTTTTACTTTAAGTCGGATTAATCTCCAAGGACCCCATGGAAGGTTTAAATGGAAATTATTGCCACCAGGCATGATGAACTCACCTACTATGTGTCAAACTTTTGTAGCCAGAGCACTAGAACCTATTAGGAAAAGATTTGCTCAGGTTTCATGTATTCATTATATGGATGACTAATTATTTGCTGCACCTAATAAAGATAGTCTATCAGACTTATTACAAATTTTGTCCTTCCACTTGCAAGAAAATGGTTTACTAGTTGCCCCTGATAAAATCTGGACAGAGGAGCCATTAAAGTATCTAGGATATTTAGCTAAAAAAAAACAAGCAATTATTCTCCAATTTATAAAAATTCGTACTGAATAATTAAATACTCTTGATTTTCAAAAGTTACTAGAGGACATTAATTGGCTTCATCCTTCCTTAGGCATTCCCACCTATGCTTTGCATAATTTATTCTCCATTCTTCAAGAGGATTTGACTTTAAATATCCCTTGTGTATTAACGAGTGAGGAAAGTCAGGAATTACTTTTAGTAGAAAAACCCCTGACTCAAAATTTCTTATCCCGGGTAGATTTTTCTGTCCCTAATGGGCTATTAAATCTACTTACAAAGTTTACCCCACAGGGGGAATAGCACAGTTCAACAATACTTTGATATGTACCAGGCACACATTGTCAGAAATGTAAAGCACATGTCTGGAGATAATCAGCTTTATTATCATGCAAGGTTGTAAAATGTGCCTGGAAATCAATGGGCAGGACAACTACTTGATTATCATCCCCACACCTAAATAACAATTCAAATTTGCATTACAAACCCCTGGTCATCTCCCTTTTTCATTAAATGGCTTTAATGGAGAAGTTTTATACAAATTACATTCTAGTCTTTTAAGGAAATTTTTTCAATAACAAATTTATAGTACTGATAATATTTGACTTTCTAAGCTCATTCTAAATTCGCCTAATAGTTTTGAAGATAGTACCAAAAATAGCAAATGTGCTTTTTGGACAGAAGGTAAATATCAAGATTTCCTCACTCCCTGGCAATAGGCATATAAAATGAATCACAGGCTGTTATATATGCTTTACAGAATTTCTTAATAACTTTCAATTTAATCACTCAGTCGACCTGTGCAGCACATGTTTTATGCAATATATATTCTGTTGTTATTTATCACATAAACCCCCCACTAGATTCACTATTTAAACAATTCAAAGCCAGTAATGCCAAAGACAGCTTCACTGTAAGTCATTCAGATTCTTGCTCATTCTAATTTGACAGGTCCTATGGCATGTGGTAATTTTCATGTAGATGATTTAGTCCCTTTCATTTCGTCAAAAGAAGACAATGCATCTTGGCATTCTAATGCAGGTCATTTACCTTTCACATATAAAATTCCTTTAGGGTTGGTATTATGTCCCAGTGGCAAGAATGCTTGCCTCATACACATGAAGCCATGGGTTTGATTCCCTAGCGCCACGTACATAGAACATGGCCAGAAGTGGCACTGTGGTTCAAGTGGCAGCGTGCCTGCTAGCCTTGAGCAAAAAAGAAGCCAGGGACTGTCCTCAGACCCTGAGTCCAAGACCCAGGACAGGAATAAATAAAATAAAATAAAATAAAATTCCTTTTAAACAACCTAAGCAAATTATTGCTAACTGTCCTACTTGTTGACCTTTGCATTTACAAACCCTTCTACTTGGTGCTAATCTTCAAGACCTGGCTCAAACAATTACATTACATGTTTTGTGTCTCTGTATGTATAACCTAGACTATGGCTTGTGGAAATGTGCCCGGGTCCTTAAAATAATAAGTTTTCATTGATTCACCTGTACAACTCCCTCCAAGTGGGTCAAGACACACAAGTGTCCAAGTATAGTTTTCCAGAAGCTGTACAATTAATTGGTTTCAGTGTATATGGAAGGTAAGAAAGCAGGGAATTCATTCATGATAATAGGCATTTGTTCAATTTGCAGTACCTGTAGAAGATCCAAGGATGTGTCTAATATTTGTAGACACAATACGAACATATGTGTTAGCACTCTATGCATCGAAAGAAAAAAATGTGTTTTTATTTATTCGTTTGCAGAAATAATCAGTTGTCCCACCGTGTGTTCAACAAGTATTTCTCCTTGTCTTATCTATGAGTAAAAATAATAAAAAAATGTCTAATCATATGAATGTCTTTTGATTTCCCCTAATAATTGAGACAAGCACTCTTGCAACTAGGCCATATTCCCAGCCCTCCCCTAATCACTGACACCTCCAATTTGGTTACAGTGTGTGACAATATGCAAAGATTCTTTGACTTCTTTAAATAGGACGTTTTGCAAGACCGAATGAATGGGAAATGTGGTGGGGAATAGAGCAGAAAGGGCTCACCAAGTTAATTGGGTAGGGAGAGAACAAACTGAGCTAATCAAGGGACTTAGGAAGAGATATATCACAGGAAAAGAGGAACAGATTACAGGAAGCATAAAGAAAGAGAGGTATATGCATATATCACCATTTTGGGATGAATTGCTTTACAATTACTAAGCATAGAGGACATAAGAATTTTGAGAATTGAATGTGACACTGAGCATGAAGGATCAGACGTCTGTTTATTTTACTTTATAATATTATTAAGAATTACTAACACATAGAGTTAATGTGTAAATAATTAAGAAATTGAGGGAGTGGTTTGAGGGGTGAAGCAGAGGGATGAAGGGAGAAAAATCAGGAAGGGATAGCAGGTATGAGAAGAAATGCATATGTAATCACTATATGAAGCATATTTCTGTAACCCCACTGTACATCATCCTGAAAATAATAAAGAAAATGTAAAAAAATTAAGTGTAAATGCATTTTGCGGTGGGAAACTAGATTTTTCTATGTATCCAAAAAAATAACAATCAAAATGTATTAAAATTTGTGCATTGCTGGAAATATTACAAGTGTTGGTAGATAATCAGAAAGAAGAAAAACATTGATTTTGTGTGTGAGTTTGTGTTTGTGTTTGAGTGAGTGTGTGTGTGTGCCTAGTCTTTTGAAGTTATGTCTCAAGGTGATCAACTTAGAAATGCATTGATAAGATAGGGTATATAAAATTTGTCGAACGTGGTAATTCCTCCCTCATTTTTCTCTTGCTTCACTTTCCAATCAACTGTTCACCAACTTTGAATGGTTAATTACAACAATTTCTATTCCTTTGTTGCATTCCTTTACCCTTTGTACTTCTCACAGTGTGAAGAAGTCATTTCCTTACTACGATAAAGAAAGAGACAATTGTAAGAGCTCCATGGTCTACTACAGCGACACCTGGTTTACCAACACAGAAAATTAAATCAAAAGAAATAATTTCAAATAAGGATTTCAAAGTAAAAATAAAGAAACCTCCGGATTCCATATATTTGAGATCATTACTAGTACCATGATTGTTTGTGATTATTTCTCCAAAGTATTGAGAAACTAATACTCTGCATGGAAAATCCTAGGCATGTATGCCATTTTTACAACTTAGCGAATCCATTGGCTCTGTTTACTGCTGGTTCACTTCATACGACATAATGATTTCCTAAGGCTTTCTATTTCCTTACAAATGAGAGGATGTCATTCTTTCTGAAGGAAGCCTAGAATTACACTATGAATATAAAACCACTTTCTGTTGTTCCATTCATCAACTGATGGCCAGAAGAGTTGGTTACATATGTTGGCTATTTGAGAGAATGATGCAATGATCTTGATCATGGTGGAAGTTTTAGCATGGAATTCTTTATGATCTTTACAGTGAATGCCCACCATTGAGATTGCTCGATCATAATCTATGTGTATATTTTATTGCAGATGTGGTGTACTGCTTTGCAGAGTGTCTAAAGAATTTTATTTATTTGAGTTTCAATTATATTTTGTATTTGAGAGCCCTATTTGTTTAGTAGCTACTGCACATCTTCTCCCATATTCTGTGCTCTCTTCTCTCTTCATAATTTGACATATGGAGCTTAGCAATTCCATGGACGTCTTTTTGTACAATACTGTGAATTAATGTGGTTGTTAGATTTTATAGAAATCTGTTAATCTGCGCTCAGAAGCCCTAGTGTTTGTCCTCGTTCTTCTTGCATATTTATTGTATCCATTTTACCTCGAGTCCCTGATCCAATTAGAATTTTTGGTGGTGTGAGGAGACACACATTGATGTACTTTTGGTTGGCGGAAGAGTTTATAGTATTCTGCCTTACCATTTCTTGAAAAGGCTGTGCTTTTCTATCCAATTCTTTTGTCTTAATTATAAAAAACCAAGGTGTCATAGGTGTATATGTTGACTTCTCTGTCTTCAATCACATTTTCTTGATTTTTGGCCTTTTGTTGTACCAGGACCAAAAAGATTTTCAACCTGAAGCTTCCAAAAGTTTGAAAGTAGATATTAACATACCTCCAGCACTGTTCTTCCTGCTATGGAGTGTTTTGGCATCAACAAACTGAATTATCCTCAATGTTCAGATATTACTGCTTCTAGAAAAGCTGAAAGCAAAATCCACTGAGAAAAGAGCCACTTTTATTTAATGGACACAATACTTTTACTTTTGTTTCTACAGAGAAACATTTGGTAAAGGGGAATGTCAAACAACTGACTCTTGTACACGTTGAACCACTGTCCTAAACTCTGTCCCAATACTCCGTTACACATCCAAGGTCTGGAAATTTACTCTATTCTTTCTTGCCATGTACCAGAGATTAAATGGAAGGAAGTGGATCTGTCCACAAGAATGCTATGAAATTCATGTGATGTCACTCAAGAGCATTTTCTGTCATTTGGAATAGCTGTAGGAAATAGGATTATGCCAGACAATCCTGAATTGTTTATCAATTACCTCAATATTCTGCCAAGTAATTATGTCGTGGTGTAGATAACATATAGATAGGTAGATACAAAGAAACTGACAGATAAATCTATACACACGTACAAAGCCTTTTTCTTTCTACATTAAAATATTTTTTACAAGTAGCCACCAGAGTTTCCCAACAATATTTACCTTACACTTTGTGGTCGATATGAAATTTGTTTGAACGAATCAAAATCTGCTATCTGCTATGTGCTATCTGCTATGTGCTATGTGCTATCTGCTATGTGTGCTATGTTGTTGCTGGTTGGAATATTCTGTAGATGTCGGTTAAGTCTAGTTGATCTACGCAGGTTTTAGTTCTGTGGTTTGTTTGTTCACTTTTTGGTGTGTTGATCTGTCCAAAGGTGATAGTGGAGTGTTAAATTCCCAGTTATCAATGTGTTTGGGTCTGTGAATGATTTTAGAGTCATTAGTGTTCGTTTGATGAAGTTGGGTCGTCCTGTATTTGTTGTGTAGATATATAGGATGGTTATATCCTCCTGTAGCAGAGATCCCTTTATTAGAATGTAGTAACCTTCTTTGTTTCTTTTTTAATGTTTTTAATTTGAAGTCACTTTTATCTGATACTAGGATTGCAATGCCAGCGTGTTTATAGAGGCCATTGGATTGACAAATTTGATTCCTGCCTTTCACTTTTACGAGATGTTTACTATTGCTGGATAGATGTGTGAGCACTGTTGAAGACCTCATGCCTACCTTACAAGGCACTGTTGTGTAAATCTTTGCGGTTAACAATTATATACAGATACCTTGTATACCTGTATATAATACGAGATTTTTGTTCCTGAAGAATACAATTTTGATATAACAACAAATCCTTCACCCTGTACTCAGTAGTTATGTATTTACTGTTACAATCATATGAGTAACTTTTGTTACTGTATTAAAATCTTTTTGGACTGGCAGGCTTTGTTTTGAACCCATTTGATTCACTCGGTTTAAGCAGGGATTCCCTCTACCCAATAACCTGAGATCAATGGAATCTGGAGTTCCTGTAAGTAAGGAGGGTCAGTTAGGGGCAGTGAAGAGAATAGAGTAAAATATTATGGGGGAGGTTCATGATTTTGGTTTAATTACAGTGACGTGGAAATGTGGAGAATAGTAGAATTGGTAGAAAGAAGTAGTTTAAAAAGATAGACAATTCATTTAACAGAGAAGAGTGGAGGTGTTATTCCTAGGAAAGTGTTTTTAAAGAAAGAGAATGTGAAGAGGAAAATAAAGAAAAAATACTGGAAGACAAATGCACAAAACAGAGAAAATTTATTTTTAAAAAGGGAAAAAAAAAACCCAGAAAATCCAACAAGCAAAACAATTTTTTGCTAAAAACAAATAGGTAAAAAAGGAATATAAAAACCAAATGACATTTCAGAAATGGGAAAAAGCACAATAAAAGCCTAAAAAAACTTGGAAAAGAAAATGCGGTCTTCCTTGTTTGGATGGGCTTTTTAGCTGGTTTCCTTGCGATGGTCAGCAGTATATTTTGCTGCTTGCCATGTTTGACTTGCTTTCAGTTTCTGGGGGTGGATCTACTTTGAAATGCATCCCTTGTTGCTGAGATCCTGGGTCGCTCTGGTTCACACAGCTTGCAAGTGGGACTTCGGTATCCTCTGTGGATGGGGCACATGCACAGTTTTGGGAACCCTGGCTCCACTACTCTGCTGTGGGGCCATTGCTTTCACTTTCAATTTAGAAATTTCAACAGTCAAGTCACCTCTCGCTGAGTCATGGCCTAGGATGACCCTCCTACCTGGGCAGGGGTCCTTCTCCTGGCCAGAGCTAGCTCTCCCTGATTGGTCCCTCGTGCCTTTTTCAAAGATGGCCCATTCATCCTTGCTCTCTGAAGGCCTACTTTTGTTCCAGTCTGGTCTGAACCTATGCCAGTGACAAAGATGGCACTTTGCTCTAGCAATGGTGGAAGGGCTAAGCTCCAGATACTCCTTCACGGGCGAGAGTGAGGATGTCTTTATAGAGGTACTCACACTTTCTCTGCTATTTCAGCCTTTGGGTTCTCAGTCTGCAATCCTGGTCTGTCTGCTGTTCTCTGGAGGATTTTGTCCCTGTTGCTGTTGTGTGCTTTAGGTGCATGGAGTATGGGGAAGTGTGTGGGCGCCAGCACTGGCTTGTTGGTGCACCACAAACTGGAACAAAAATCTGTGTTTTCAGGCCAGCAAGGTATGTTTTTTCTTCCTGGCCAATATCGCTGTACAGTTATAACTTACTTGGGCTGTCTTTCTAGGAATAAGATTTTCTCTGGTGGGGCAAAACAGTAATGTCAAAATGTGTTTACCTAGGGCTCTGCTGCTACTCCAGCATCTTCTCAGAAGTGAATTGGAAATCCTTCATGATTCTGCTTTGATAAGATTGAAGACGTGGAATAATTTCGATAGTCTTGTATTTTCTGAAAATCTGTCCATGGACAATGTAAGTATATATTTTGGAGTATGCTACACTTGATGCTTAGAAGAATCTGTTTTTGATAGCTGTATGTTGAAAACCTTTGAATAAGTCTGTTACATTCATGTGGAAAATGGATGTACTTCTACACTATATAATCTTATCTGAGTATTTTGGAAACCGTGTATACTGGTATTAGAATTAGGAAATTGAAAGGGAATACCAAAATTGAGATACATAGGGTAAAAAAAGAGAAACAAGTAAAAAAGCAATACTTGCAAAACTGTTTGGTTAAAATGCACTGAACACCACAGTTGGGGAATGGAAAGGGGGAGGAGGGAGGAAGGTATGAGGGACAGGGTAACAAACAGTACAAGAAATGTATACAATGCCTAACGGATGAAATTGTAACCTCCCTGTATATCAGTTTGATAATAAAAATTTGAAAAAAAAAAAAAAAAGAACCACATCAGCGGTATCAACATGCCTGATTTCAAGCTTTATTACAAAAGCATTATTAAAAAAATACAACCTTCTATTGCCAAAAAGGTGATGCCTGATGAATACAATATGGCAGAACACCTTCCAAGATACCAGAGACTTGCAGTCAGCTGATATTTGACCAAGGAATGAGAGACATACAATAGAAAAATTAGCATCTTCAATTATTGGAAATGGGAAAAAAGGATCACCACAGGGAAAAAAAAAATCAAAGCTGATCCTAGCATAATAGCAGCACCGATGTCAACTCAAAATGGATTAAGATTTCAACATCAAATGTGAATCCTCATAACTATAATAGAACAGAGAAGCAGAGACATCAGGTCTTCCAGGCCTAGGGAGGAACTTCCTGAACAGAGTCTGAGGCACACAACAGATTGATGAAAGATTGGAAAATGGGAGTACATTAAAATAAAAATTTCTGCACAGCTAAGGACATGGTCATGAAAGCAGACAGACAGCCAAACAGCAATGTAACAGACAAATATTATAAAAGGTTAATGTTTCTCACATACAGGGGACACAAGAAACTAATCCCTCCTAAATCCAACAATTCAATCATGAAGTTCGCCATGGATGTGAAAACAGACTTCCCAGAAGAAGAAATAAAAATGGTAATGACACACAGAAACATAACAATCATCAATGGAAGTAAGTGATATGTAAATAAAAACAACACTGAAATAACATCTTCCCCAAGTCAGAATGAGATATATTCTGACCTCAAGCAACAAGTGGTGGAGTTGACTCCCTGAAAGAGGAAATGTACTGAACTGATGTTGGGAATGTAAACTACTACAACCACTCTTGAAAAGAGTATAGAGTAACTTGAAAAGAACACGCAAGGCATTGCATATGTCCCATTCTGAGCAACAGCATCCAGGATATGACGAGAAAACCTGCACATCCACGTTTATGTTGCACGCTTCAAAAGAGCCAAGAAATGGAAACAAATACAGTGTCCCACTATACATGATTGGATCCAAGCAAATGGTATCTCTGTACAAGGGAATCCTACACAATGATTAGAAAACATTTGGAAAAAGATATTCATTGGGACACAAGCCTGGAACATAGAATGGAACATTCGCTGGCTGATATGTGTATGTTAGAAATAAGTAACACAGACATGATAAAGAAAGCAGGTACCACTTCACGGGGAGACAGGGAACGTGCTTGAGAGAAAGGTATCCAAAAGTGACACACAAACACTAATATTTATGTACATAAATTCAGATGGATATCTATATATTACCCAATCTGCAAGGAATTGTTTTATAGTTAATATTACTAGAGGCTTTAGAGATGAGATTGACAATAGACATTAAGGATATAATTTTTTGTTTTGGAAAAAAATGAAAAAGGAAGTTGTTTGTGCAAGAGGACAATTTGAAGGAAAGAGGCAGAAAAATGAGCAAGGAAATAACAGCTGTGAGAAGAAATTTATGCACATTTTTCTCTCATCTCAATACTCCGTCAAAATTTCCTTGATTCCTTTTTAAAATTTCTTCATCTATCCTTTGTATACATTATTGGTAAAATGAAATTGTGGTTAGCGAGTAACTTAAACTCCTATTACCCTAGCAAAAGCACCATAACTGGAAGTAAATATTATCAGTTGATTCTGGAGAATTTTGAAGCTCTCTTTCTAATTCTGATTTTTAGATAGAGATAATGTGCCAAATTTGGTATACTACATCGAAGTTTTGAAACTATTGGAACATTTCAACACTAGTGATACAGAATCATGTCAATATTCACATAAATTTCAGATAATAAGGGATGCCATATGATTTGATTAAATCCTTTTTTTAAAACCTACTGATAATCGAGACACAAATGTCCTTGGTCAAACAGGGCTGGTAGTAAACAAATTCTTCTGTTTTCTCTTTTAAAATAGCAAAATCAATTTATAAGACACATATTTGAAATCAAGTTCAAAGACATGAACAAGATATACACAGCTAATAAGGGAGAAAAGAACATGAATCATACTAGAAAATGGAGAGCATAGTCCCAGTTCTCTAATTTAGTATGAACCACATAATCATAACTGAGCCTACTTTCCCTGATCTTTTTGTAAAAGTAATGTTTCATGAATGGTCACCACTGAGGAAAAGCGGTCATAATAATGTAGGTACAAAGTTTTGCGAAAATAGTTAAACTTTCAGAACTAGAATGGTCAACATATTCCTTGATAGGTTCCTGTGAACACTTTGCGTAAAAATGGATGCTTTTCCAAAGACTGCATCATGGGCAGAACAGAAATGTATAGGAAGAAGGAATTCAGGATCCCAAACTCGCCTATTTGAAAAGCGTGTGAAAACGACTCTCAGGATTCCACTACTGAAACCTCGCTTATTTCTACAAAATCATACACAAACAATGGACAGGAAGAACAAACAGGACTCCCACTTCCGGGTAGAAGTCAGCATTGAGCACTTCCGGTGTCAAATGCGGAAGTGCTTGTGAATGACGTGAGATCATAACCCGGAAGTGACCAATATTAGCCACGTCACAATACTAGTGACCCCACACGGGGGAGACAGGAGTTAAAAGTAACTGTTACTACGGAAAGGTCTACGGTGGACCAGGTTACTTCGTTGAGCGGAGAGCCTTCTTCACTAATTTGGTAAGTACAGTTCTCCTTCAGAGACATCTAACCATCATTTCCATCGTTTCCTTTCTTCAGTCATCAGTCCCCATCTCGTGTGGACTAACTTTTCACTCTTTGATATACACTGTGACATTTCTGGCTACAAAGGTTCTTTGTAATTCCTTTACCGGAAGTCCCATGAGGTTGTCCCTGCTTATTTTACAAAATACCAAGTATTGTCCAACATATCACATAATCAAAAATGTTATGTCCCTGGAATTGAGAATGTAGCAATTTCCAATGTGTCCGTCTTCAAATTTACTACCATTACTCTCACTTTTATGTAGGTCTAACAATGATATTTCTATGGGGTTGTACACTTGTTTCATGCCCACAACAAATTTAATGCTGGAATTTACTAATATTTGAAACAGTTATTATCTGTAGCTATGACTCTCAGTATTGCCCAATGTTCCCTCAATTTATAGGTCATGTTCTGTTAGATATAATTACCTATAGATCCCTTGAGCCATAGTTCAAGTAAGAATACAGGAATATCTAGAAATTATTGTCTGAATTTATATGAGTTCAAACGGGTATTTTCCTGTTTGAGACCTGCAAAAGTTGGAAAATTTTGAACTATATAGTATAGATATCTACCAGTTAGAAAACATTTTCACAAATATGTTGAACACTTGTCATGAATGAAGTCCCTTGAATGTTGGTCTATGACAAAGAAATTAATGATAAAGATTAATATACTTTGTTGACTTCAGTCCTACTGTTACAATTTTGAGATTTCTCCTTATTCCTTTCAAATACAATTGTTGCCTGATTATTTGCCTGCGATTAAACTGGTAAAATACAGCTGGATGAAAATTCATGAGTTTTACCACTAGAATACCTTCTTTCATAGTGTATCTTAGGTTTGCTAATTCAGTCTCAGTGGATGTCATTTTAATCAACAAGACAGGTAATTCATTATTGTCCATGTCCTATTTTTTAATACAGAGCAATTTCCTGTCCCCTGAAAATTTTTTAACAGCGCCTGAAACATTTCCACAATTTATAATAATATGCACAATACAAATGGAGTTCTCTAAGTCCTTTCGATGAATAAATTTTGTTTTTTGCTGTCGAGTATGATTTTGGCTCATAATATGTTGGAGATAAGTCTAGGCCCTTTTTAACAGTTAAAAAGGATGGGGAAGATTTACATTGGTTTGTAGCATAATTCCTTTGAATTGGTGCTTTCTTACAAACCCATATGTAAATGTGACAGGTATGTGAGTCACTGAAAGGGAATCATCTTTCTCAAGTCAGTGTGCATTGAAGACTTGAAATTTGTCAAGGAATTCCTGATGCTGAGTTAAATTGGATACACTATTGGAAATAAGATCTTCCTAGCAATCTATTAAAAATATTTTACCATTGATTTCGTGAGAACATGATTTATTTGTGAGAAATTTATTCATGTCTACCCGAGAAAGTAAGACACAAACTGGTGATACTTGTTTTTCTGAAAGCACAAAACAAAAAGTCAAAAAACCTTCATTCATATTTGACAATATTAAGAAATACCAGTAGGTATTATAAGCCACTTATTACTCTGTCACTCTAATTAGATTCATGTAGTTTCTCAGGTGTCTTCTCTTAATGTTTAACCTTAGAAAGTATAACGTTCCTTTGGAATGAGTTACATGCAATGAATTGATTGTTGGCAGCAATTATTATGCTGGGAAAATCAATTATCTATATTCTGCAGTGTATTAATATAAGATAGTTGAACAAACTATGGAAGCAAAACATATCCCTTTTTGACTTATTCACAGCATAGGAGGAATAAATTGCAATGTGATTAAAAAGCACAGCGAGAAGATGGGACTTTCTCTTCTGGATTTTGGCCAGTAATTATAATACTGTCATATACTGGCGCTAGAGGACATGAAATGATACCCTAAATCCAAAATGAGTTTGATTGTCCAGTCCTTCTAGTTGTGCTCCCATATATAGGAGACACCAGATCAAAGTAATCCCGACAAAGTGAACACCTCATTACAAGGGGCTCTTTGCTCCTGGAGGAAGGGATGCACCTCACCTTTAGTAGAATGCTTTATGTATAAGAAAATTGCATTCCCCGTTTTCTTTTTAGCCTTAAGCAGAAACTGTTTATGTAAATTGCATTTTACTTCAACATAACGGTTATTCATAAATGTGCCAATACTTTTGTGGTACTATTTCTCTGTCCAAATTTGCAACTTTGATCTCATCATTTTTGGAATGTTCTAAAGTTGTAAGCACCAACATAATCCTATGTCGAAATATTGTAAAAATGGAGCCAGCAAGACATTCTCTAACTTTAATCTCAATATTCACAAACCACACCAATTTTATACTAAATCTTGGCAATGTAATATTTAAGGATTTCATCCATGTATTTAGCTATACACACAGATAGATAGATAGATAGATAGATAGATAGATAGATAGATAGATAGATAGATAGATAGAGAGAGAGAGAGATAGATAGATAGATAGATAATTATAGATATAGATATAGATGTAGACATAGATATAGATATATACCACCTGTTTTATTCCCAGGAAAAGTCAGGACTCACTACTAGTGCTTCATGTTTGTGATGCCACATAATTAGTTTGTCTTCAATAACTGGAAAAGGTAATTTTAAATTCAAAGCATGTCGTGTGAAACGAATAAAGTTTTTGATGTGTTTGATTTACAAATAAATGCTTTTTCCGCCTTAAGAATGATTATTCATAAAAAAATCTCGCAAATAGTTTGTTTTCTTAGCGGCCTAAATTTAATGAAAGGAAACTCAAGTTTCTTTGTCTTTCTCATTTTAAACCTAATTTCAGTTTAATACTTTAAAGACACTCCATCCCTCTTTGAATGAACAAGAAAAGATGACTTCATATCCCCTTAGATAAACAGTGTTGAAATAAGTCATAAACTCTCTCCTGTTTTTCTTCTGAAAATGCCTGTAATTTGTGGATTAAGAAAATCAGAATTTACAGGATGTGCATCAAAGAACTCAAAAGTTAATGAGTTGAATATCTTCCAAGTTCTTCAATATTCCATTGTTTCTCCAAAGAAATGATAATGTTTGAGACATCTGGTCTGGAAGTAATTCTTCATTGGTTTTCTGACAGAATTTTTCTCCTCACAGGAAGTGCAGATATTTCCCTGTCTACCAGAATGCAAGAAGGTAAGCATGTTCCCAATGTCCTTTGAAAAGAACACTTCAAATGGTTCCCATCATATTATGTTTAGCATTCTCAGTATGCAAAACTCTGTGGGGGAGATTCAATGGGATGGAGTTCAGAATTGAGACATTCTGATAATTGTACAGTGGAATTTTGAATTCGTACTATTGAGACATAAGAATGCAAGTAAATGCCTTGGCCTCAATGCACCTTCCCTGTCAACAGAGGACAGCGTGAATATTGCAAAACAGTAACCGCAAAAAGTCCTTCGATTAATGGAAAAATATTTCCCAAATTAGGCCTAAGAATTCACAATTGGGAACTGAAATGAATTTGCTTATTATTTCTATGATAATATCAAAAGGCATAGTTATCATTTTTGTCATCACAGAAGGGAATTTGAAATTAATGCATACGTTGTAATTGGAAGAGAAGGGAAAGAATTACATTTTCTCAAAAATATACCAGATTTGCTTAGATATTTTTCTTTGCAGGTGAATCTCTGGATCCTGAAATGGTTACTGCAATGCCCCTATGATAAGAGTCACAAGATCAGGGCCTGCAGATTCCCGTACCATCTGGTGAAATGCCGAAAGGTAGGGTTGCATTTCAAAATGAGGAGTTTGTCATACTTTACTATAAACATGAATTTGAAGCTTGATATTTGACTAAATGTGCTAAATATGTGTCAATGAAATAATAGACTACCTGGGTAGATGTAGTATACACATATTTGTATTTGCTCTTGTAATCTGATCTTTGTGTAGTGCAGATAAGAAATAGCAGTGCAACTTGTTTACAGAACTCTAGGATGAGTAGAACATTGCAAGATGTTTTCTGTAGGACAATCATTTCAGTCTGAGTGTAGCGACTTTATACTTGTTTCCTTGTTCACACTTAACTACTCTAAATCAGCAATTTAGTAAAGTTTCTAAAAATTAAGACAGATGCATTGCCTTATGGCAGGACATAATTCCAGAACCATGTTACTTCTAAGTAAATCTAGTGATCCTGAATTGATGATGACGAAGATGTGTCTTGCCTGTTTCCTATAATTTGGTGTATTTTTTGTTATGATACCACGACAGTTATTTTCACATAGAACAAGAAATCTTTCAAATGCTAATATAGTTGTGTATCCCAATTCAATTTTCTGTGTTAAAAAACATTGCTCTGGGCAGAAAACAATCTTCCCTTTGTTATGCTTTTCAAAGGATGCTCACTGATTATATATACACATGTGAAGAGAAAGACACATACATATGCATATTCATGCTCATATGTTTTCAAATATTCTTATATCTAAATGTGAATATATACAAATTAGACTGTACATGCACTTGGTATCACACACATGCACTAAGACACACAATGAGGGCATTTCCAATTGTGTTTTCGATCAATGTGTCTTACCCATTCATGTAGCATATATTAATAAATGCTTTTTTACTGAATAAGATGTCATGATACAGAATGTTTTTAGATGCCAAAGTTATGTTTTAAGTATCCAGCATTTTGCTGCTGTGTCAGACCTCCAATCTTGTCATGACGAGTTTAAATCAAAGTACTTTTATGCGAAGAGAGTATGAAATATAGAGTCTTAGAGAATCTTATCCACCTCCAGCCCCTAAAAATTGTAAGAAACAGATTGAAGAAGAGTCGAGGTTGTACTAGCCCGTCCTCTTGTGCTAGACTGGTGTTAGTACAGCACACAAGCCCAAGGTAAATCCACAAGTCAAGCATAAAAACAGCAACGCTTTCCTTATCCCCCAATAATTTGTGCTATTTTTATTTTTTACATCCTGGTGCAATAGAATCATCCAGACATTGCTGCCAAATTGGCTACTTGTCCCTTCAATGCTCGGCACTTGGTGCCACGCGATCAACTCAGTAAACATATAGCAACATGTGAAGACCAAAGTTGCATTGAGGATGATGTAGGTAAGCTTGATACATGAAAGAGAAATCAGATCTGATCAGATTCAGTCTGTTACATATTGTGATTCCATTTTCCTTATTTTCCTTCTTGCAGTTACTATGACTTGGTCCCAACCCCAAGAGAAGAAATCTGGAAATACAGGGCATCGCCTTTCCTCTGAGGAAGACTGGGATAAAGGTAAAGAGCTTGATTAAATTTTGAGTTAGTGCTGTAACTGAATGCCAGTTTAGAGAAAGATGCAAATAATAGAAAACTCTTTAGCTCAACATGAAATTTAATGTATGCTAACATAGAGAAAGCTGTTATGCTCATCCTCATATATGAAGACATGCATGCAGAAATGATTTCTTTAAAGAATATATATAAAACAGGGTTGTCCATCTATAGTTTAGGACTCTTTCTTTTCCACGTTTATTATCCACTTAAATCATTGATATATTAGGTCCTTAGGGTGGTTATTATATCATTATTACCTATGTCTTTCCTTGGCCATGTAAATGGTAGAGAAAATGTAATATATACCCTGGAGACAATATCCATTTTTCTGTTTGCCAGAATCCTTGGAAAACCCTAGCCCAACTTTTGTTTGTGGCAGAGCAGAGTCTTCTAGCCAAAACAGGTAAGAAAATGACATTATCACTTTGGCAAAGATCTATTTCTTAGAAATAAATGAAACAATTATGATAGGTGGAAGAGCTGCCTTTTTCTTTTAGGAATAAAAAAACTTCCTCTTTTCAGAGAAATATTCAGATTGCTGTCTGACCGGTGATTGGTGAAAGCATGCATGTGTAAATCTGCAATTACTTCATGATCTAAAAATATTTCCAGGGGCTGGGGATATGGCCTAGTGACAAGAGTGCCTGCCTCGGATACACAAGGCCCTAGGTTCGATTCCCCAGCACCACACATACAGAAAACGGTCATAAGCGGCGCTGTGGCTAAAGTGGCATAGTTCTAGCCTTGAGCGGGAAGAAGCCAGGGACAGTGCTCAGGCCCTGAGTCCAAGGCCAAGGACAGGCAAAAACAAACAAAGAAAAAAAAAACATTTCCAAACAAATTCATTGATATCTATGGAAAGTCATACTCAAAATGGTCTCGGAGAACCATTCAATATTGAGAAAATGGTACGGATATGACAGTATGTCAGAGCCATCGTTCACTTTTCAATGACATACCTTTCGATTTAATTTTATTCACAGAAAGAACGAATGAGCGGCTGGAATTCCTCTTCATGTAAGTAGCTACTAAAATTATAAGGAGATTAATTTGATTAAATGTAGTAAAAAGCAACTATACAGATACATTGTGTTATTTGGGTTTGTGTGTTATATGCCTTTTGCTCAACAAGAACAGCAATAACTGCATCATTTGTGTTTACAGCCTGTTTTCATTTTCCATATTTTCTTGCAAACCTTCACCAAACATTTGTGAAAAGGCCTCCTTTACATGGATCTGTGATACCTTGAATATTCTGTTTAAAAATCACACCAGATGTTCGCCCAGGTATACACTTTGTAAGGCAAGGATAACTTCCAATTTAGATTTTTGAGAGATCTCTATATGTGATTACAGAGTAAAAGGAAGTGTGTTGTTCCCTGCTGTCACTTTCATATTCAACAAAATAACTTGGGAGACAAAAAGAAAAAGTTTCTCGGGACTCTGTGGATTGATGAGACAACCTGAGAAAATTTAGGAGGCTTATGGTTATATTTTCCTTTTATCCCATATTAAGTCACTTTCCACAAAAATAATGCCTCCTTTTTTTCATTTATGGTTTGTATCTCATCTAAGATAGAGAATTTTGGATGAAATATTATGACTTAGATCTCAAATCTTAGGATAATCATTTCTCATGTAGTCCACAATATTTACTATTTTTGTTATAAGACTTGGGCACATTTCATATTTTGTGTCCCTGTCATGTGACACTGATTATACTTGCATAGTTGAGACATATGCAAAGTGTTCTATTACTTAGATGAATCTTATTATGTTACCTAAACTAAGGTTAGAAGAAATGTACCTGTTTCATGATCATAATGGATTCTCTGGGTATTACCATGTTCACCTACCTTCAAGTGATTTGAAACCCATAGAGTTTCAAACCATAAGTCAACAGCAGTTGCCCATTGGTCCATTTCTGCGTAAATGGAAGTTGAAAAAAGCAAGAAATTCTTTCAGAATAATAGGCAGTTGTTCAGTTTTGCATATCTGTACAACAACTATGGAACTTTCTATTGTTCTTAGGCAGAATCAGAAATGTATATTATCACACCTTCCACCATAATGCAAAGATCTTTTTTCTATTTTCCTTTGCAGAAATAATCCGGTGGCCTACTATTTGAGGACTACTTATTTTTCCTTGTCTTGCTAATGACATGAAATAATAAATAATACTTTCAGCACGTTGAATGCGTTTTCATTTCCACTAGTTTTAAAACTTACTAATTTGGTTAGCTTGTATATTGTTTATAATGAAAGCTGACATCAATGTTAGGGTGAAATTCTTTACTGAAATATACCTTTTCAATTTCTCTAAGAAGCATATTTAGGTTTCACGAGTGGAACGATGATCATGAAATGAAAATCTGGATTCATAAACATGTATAAAATTCTTCTATATCTTTTTACAGTTAGATTTGAATGTGAAAAACGCTTTTTGGCCAATGATCTCCCCCTTGCATTAAAAATATTATTAAAATTACCTCTTTTAGTAGAGAATTTAAATTTATATGGTCCTCCATATGGGTGAGCCACAAAACTACTGCTTGATTGTGCGTGTGTGTGTGTGTGTGTGTGTGTGTGTGTGTGTTGTGTCCTTGTTGGGACTATTTAATTTATAATTTGTAATTAAATTTTATTGACAAGGTGATGCAAATGAGTTACCATTACATAATAAAGCATTGAGTACATTTCTTGTCATTTTAGTTACAACCTCCCCCATTTTTCAGTATCTTTCCAAGGTCAGATAACCATATATACAAGATCCAGTGTTCCAAAATCATATCCAGTACCACAGGAGGACTCCACAGGTTTTCCACGTAGTATATTAAACATAAGGACAATGATAAAATCCTCCTGTTCCCATATCTTGCAGATATGATGTAACATCACTGGCAAAACCATATAGAAATATTATTTGAGAAGTTTGATACTTTACAGACAACAAGTCTATGCTCCACCCAAGTGATAAAATATTTAAAATAACTCATGCGCCCTAGACGATTTATATGGCCATTGATAGCAGGCATTGTACCCTTTATTTTCTTAGTTGCCTCTGCTGCACCAGCTACTGTGTGTTTGACACAAAGTGTGCAAACGTCTCACTATGTTAATCAGCTTGCTCATAACACTATGCAAGCCCTGCACGTGCAATCAGTGAAATCATTCATTTTTACCACCGGGTTTTCAATGTTCAGCAGAAAAGAAGTTATCAAAGAAAGTCCTCCATTGGCTTGTCCAATAGAATGGGCCCGTCTCCATCCTACTCCTTGGAAGTTCATGAATGGACTTAGTATGAGCTAGCCATATTCCACTATGAATGGGAGCACCCTACTACTGACCAACCACGTAGACTGACTAAGAAGCACCTTTGTCAATTTAAATCTCACTCCTGAGGATAGGCTCATAGGCCCATGTTATATTCTCATTTATTTATTCATTTATTGGTTTTTAACCATTAATTAAAGAGATTTTATAACTATTGTGTCACCTTCAACTAAAGTGTTATGTAGACACCATACTTAAAATCATTCCAAGGTTCCAAAGAGGCCTGAATTTCCTCTTCCTTTACAAGGGTTCCTATATGTGCAGTGGGATAAGATGTTGATTTTATGAAAACAATTTAGAGGTCATAATAGTTTCTGGTGAGAAAAATATTGAGCTACAATGCAAAATGAAGTCTCAAGGGAAGGGATGGTTCCATGATTGGTTTAAGTGGTCTCTGTACCTAAATATACACATTTTGGGTACTGCTGATCCCCTTGCTATTTTATTGTTGGGACATACAATATACATTATATTACTGGAACCATTCAATACATAATAGCTCGGTTAAACTCCTCTTGGTCAGCCAAATTTGTAGACACTGAATCCCCCAAAATTAGTGGAAGAAAAATGTCAATAATTTGATTCCGGTATAAACACTAGTAAAGAGAAAGGTTATGCTGAAATCAAGAGCCAGAGGATAAAAATACAAATGTCTCCTAAAGCAAAATTTACAAAAACATTTGTGTAAACCAATTCTAAAACTTATCAGTGGGAAAGATACAAGGGAGTTGGAAGTGTAGGGTGATGGAGGAGGTAACATGATGAACTAGAAATATACTTACAGACTTACATATGAACCTCTAATCCTTTGGTACATCGCTCTGAAAATAAAGGAAAAAATAAAACAAACTAGAAAAAAAGAGGAAGTAATGTGGTATGAAATAGTTTATGGTCCTAATCTGAATCATTTAGAAATAATGCCATTGGAGACATGAACGGATTAGATTCAATCAGTTGATCAGAGAAACTGAACAGGGACATGATGAGCATCATGCAACCCCCAAGCTTATGCAGCTGTTTGTCAAAAGTTGAGAAAATTAAAAAGATCTCAAACCACTGGGGTAGATAAGAAGGAAGACTCAGATAGCTCAGAAACTGTGGAAAAATTATGCAATGAGCTTACTAAAGACAGATTGACCCATGTGGAGAAAATTTTGGAATCAATTATAGCCCTATTGTCACATTATCCAAAACAGCAAACTCCTGTAAAGGTAAAGACTTGTGGGACCTGCTCTGAATACTGGCGGACTTTGATCCTTTCCCACCACAACCTCCGTCTGATAGGTTCTCACAGCTAGTACCATTTCTGCCTGTGCTGTTTAAGGGGCCCGGTCCTCCTACAGTAAAAGTGGCACACTTCCTTGGCTAAGATTTATCAAGAAGGGAGGACATTTCTGGCTTTCATTTATTCCCTGACAGGCAAGATGAAGATAACAAAAGACTTCATCAGCCTTTGCCATTTAAACAAATAAGAGATCTAAAGAATGCTTGTTTTCAATATGGCCCTACAGTACCACTTACTCAATTCATTCTTATTTCTTTATTTATTCATTGGCCAGTCCTGGGACTTCAACTCAGGGCCTGAGCACTGTCCCTGGCTTCTTTTTGCTCAAGGCTAGCACTCTGCTTCTTGAGTCACAGCGCCACTTCTGGTCATTTTCTATAACTCTGGTGAGGGGTAATCAAACCCAGGGCTTCATGTACATGAGGCAAGCACTCTTGCCACTAGGCCATATTCCCAGCACACTCAAGTCATTCTTGAAACCTTGGCTACTAAAACTTTATGCCCAAATTGCCAAGCAGCCATCAGGCCTTCTAAGAAAAAAGGAGGAATAAATGACTCTATTCAGCTTTGTGCGGACATTGGGCCATCATAGCTGCAGGACCTCATGCTCCAAGGGCCGACTGTAACAGAGTTCTTACACATGCCCTGGATGGGGCGAAGGCGATGGCGACATTTATGTACTGCTCGGATGCCCGGCATTGTTTTTCCTGCCAAAAATGGGCCACTTAATGGCTCAAGGACCTAATCAGAAAAGGAGAGCTATTACTGAAATTTCTCGCCACTGTAAAAACGGGAAGCATTGTGTTACAAATTTCAGATCTAATTTGAATGACTCTGGCCGCCAGATTTCAGTAAGCTGGCAGAGGAGCCAGCCCCTGGCCCCACAGAAAAATTTTGGAGCAGCTCCTTCTTTCCCCTAACTCAAGCATATCCCCGAACAACCTGCAGCAACAATCAGTTTCAAGTCTCCTCTGAGCAACAACAGGAAGTGCAGGACTGGATCTCTGTTCCTCTACCTGCACAATTCTGACTTCTGAAATGGGATTTCAGACCCTCCCTACAGGAGTCATTGGCCCACTTCCAAGGGAATCTGTTGGCTTATTGTTAGGCCACAGCAGCTCTGCATTGAGGGGCTTACCTATTATTCCAGGAGTGATCGATCAGGACTCTAATGGAGAAATAAAAATCATGGCTTCAGTGCTTGCTAGTGTTACCACTATCCTGGCAGCTCATTCTTTTTCCTTTAAGTTGTCGGTGCCTCAGTTACTACAAACCCTAGGGGATAAAGGAGTTTTTGATCTTCTGACAATTTTTGGGTTCAAAACATAAAATGGGAATGGCCCGGGAATAACTCCTTCTCATATTTTGAGACATCAATATGTTGAGACTACCTCTTGGGCTGTAAAAACCCAATCCTCTCAAGTCACTTCAATCCATTTATCTAAGAGGTTAGCAATATTTCCCATTGACCACTGGTTCAAATATAGGTCTATGGCACATAGACCAAGTTATATTCAAGTGCAAATTACTCACTAGCTGGGGAACCAAATGAGCTAATTCCTCCAGTACTCATACCTTAGTGAAGGAGTTCAACAAAGAAACATGTGCTTCAATCTTAAAGTGACCTTGGGGTATTCCAAAGGATATGAAACTTAGGCAAGACATGGGTGAACGATTGCCAATTTTCCTATTTCTATCCAGTCCCTTCTAGGTTCCTTGGTTACATGTAGCTCCAGTATTCATATAGCTGGCCTCTACACACATACATGTCTAGCACAATGATGATCAAGTTGTCCACATCCTGGTTGTGGTGGGTAACCTATAATAAACAGGAAGTGCACAGAAAACTAAGCATATCTTAGACATGAGTATGTCCTTTTTGCCACATGGCAAACATGTGCTCCACAAAGAATAGTACTAGCAATTAGCCACAGTGTTCATAATGATGATAGAAAAAAGGGGGGAAAAAAGATAAAATCTAATGTACCATAAATCAAGAGCTTGTTAAGTTAAAAATAAGAAGGAATGTTATGGCAGGTAAGAAAGAGAGGGAAGAAATGAATGATATAAAGAAAACGGACAGGGTGATGAAGCGAAGGAAGACAAGAAGACAGGAAGGAAGACAGGTGGGAAGGGAGCAAAGAGGGAAGGAATGCAGGCAGGGAAGGAGGCAGGGACAGATGGATTGTGGTTTGTATCGACAGTATGTGGGACAGAGTTAATGGTGGAAGTATGGAGGAAGAAGGGTCCGAAGGTAATCATGGGGAATGAGAGATTACCATTATGTACCTGTAGCTCCTTTGTTGAATATCAACTGACTATAAGAATGAAGATTTAGCTCTCCTGCTCTGTGAATACCCTAAACGTGCGATAATTATTCCCTGTGAGGGTGACCACAGTGTCCATGATTCTTTGGGTGTGGCTCACTTCACTTAGTATAATTTTTTCCAAGTGCTTCCATTTCCTTATGAATGGGGTGATGTCATTCTTTCTGATTGAGGCATAAAATACCATCGTATATATGTACCACAATATCCTGAGGGGGATTTGTGTTGGTCCCATATTTTAGCTATGACAAATTGTGCTGCGATGAACATTGTTGTGCTGGTGGCTTCAGTGTCTTCTCTTTTTTGGTCTTTTGGGTAGATGCCCAAAAGTGGGGCTGTTGGGTATTAGGGGAGCTCTATGTTAAGCCTTCTGAGGAAGCTCCATAGTGCTTGCCAGAGTAGTTGGACCAGTTTACAATCCCACTAACAATGAAGTAGTGTTCCCTTTTGGCCACATCGCCTCTAAATTTATTAATGTTAGTTTTTTTTGTTTTGTTTTTTTTTGCCAGTCCTGGGCCTTGGACTCAGGGCCTGAGCACTGTCCCTGGCTTCTTTCCGCTCAAGGCTAGCACTGTGCCACTTGAGCCACAGCGCCGCTTCTGGCCGTTTTCTGTGTATGTGGTGCCGGGGAATCGAACCTAGGGCCTCGTGTATCCGAGGCAGGCACTCTTCCCAGTAGGCTATATCCCCAGCCCAATGTTACTTTTCTTGATACAGTACTTTCTTACTGGGTTGAGTTGTTGAACACAGAAGATGACGCTGAGTGAAATAAATGCCATATTATGGAAACCAGTGTTACATCACAGTTGTAGTACTTTCTCCATGACATGTGTAACCGTAGCCTCTGTTGTTGATGTTCCTCTTGTATCCCCTTCTTGTCTTCATACCTACACTATCACTATATCTTATCTGAGTACATTGGAAATCATGAATACTGATATTTGTACTAGGAAAGTGAAAGGATATACCAAAATCAAGAGACACAGGATAACAAGACAAATGACTTCAAAAGCAATACTTACAAAACTGTTTTGTGTAAACCACCTCAAGCATTCATGGGGAATGAAGGAAATGGGGCGTGGGGAGGGGAAATGTGGGACTAGTAAAAAAACAAGACAATAAATGTAACCAATGCCTAAGATACAAACGGTAACCTATCTGGACATCATTTTGACAATAAATAAGAAAAAATGATTTAAAAAATACAACTTTATTTCTGGGTTTCGTTTCCATTTCATTTTTCTTCAGGTTTTTCTTTATACCAGTACCACCTGTTTTTGTTATGATGGCTATATAATAGATCTTGACACGGCACTTTTAAGAATAACGAAAGGAAGGCAAGAAGAATCCCAAATGGGTAAGATAAGGATTCCACAAGAAATATTGCCATAATAATCCAGGACATCCAAACAATCAGAAACAACTATTTCCAGAAACTATACTCACTAAAGAATGAATACTTTAGGGAAAGAGGTAGATTTTTACAGAAATATAAACTGTCCAACCTGAGGCAAGAACATATAAATCAATTAAATTACCGCATGAAATATGACGAGATACAGGAAGCAATGAAATTTCTTCCAATATAAAAAAGGCAATCACCACAGAATTCTATAACACTTTCTAAGAAAGGGGAAAACACCAATATTCTCCTAGTTCTTCCGTGAAGTTGATGCAGAGCGAGAAACCCCAAACCAGTTCCTTGAATCAAATACAATCACAAAACCAGGAAAAGAACCCCCAAAAAGATATTACAAAAAAATCTCACTTAGGAACAAAGATGCACAACTCCTCTACATAATATTACCTAGCACAATCCAAAAACAGATTTTATAAGTCATGCATCATGGGCAACTAGCCTTCATTCCACAACTGGAAGCCTGCTATAGCAGATTCATAACTTTTAATGCAATTCACCAAATTGACATAGGTAAGATGAAGAATCACATCATTCTTGAAGTGGCTGCTCCAAACCTTCAATGTTATAACACAGCAATAGATTTTCAAAGCCCTGAAGAAAATAGGATTAGAAAGACCCTTTTTAAAACAATGAAAGCCATATATATGAGAACAACTGCTAATGTCATACCAAATGGGAAGAAATAAAACCATTTTCTTGAAAACCAGGAACAAGACAAGGATAATACCTCTCTCTTCTCCTATTTAATATATTTCTGGAATCCTTAGCCATAGCAAGAAAGCTCCAAATAGGGAGGATCCAAATAGGGAGAGAAGATATGAAACTTTCCTGATTTGCTGATATTATGTTTTTATACCTGAAGGACCCAAATAAATCTCCTCCAAATTCCTAGACCTAACAAACCGTTTTACCAAATAGCAGACGGTAATTTGCAACAGTCAAATATTATAACTTACTAATATATTCATACAAAGGGGATTCAAGAAACGATTCCCTCCAAAACCTACACACCAATCAAAAATTTCGCCATGGATCTAAAAACAGATTACACTGAAGAGGAAATAAAAATGATATTGAAATATATAAACATAACCATCATCATTGGCAGTATCTGATATGCAAATAAAAACAACCCTGAAATAACATGTTTCCAATGTCAGAATGAGTAATTATCTTAACTCAGGCAACAACAAGTGCTGGAGGGAATTCCCAAAAAGAGGAAATGTACTGCTCTGTTTCTGGGAATGTAAACTACTTCAACCACTCTCGAAAACAGAATGTAGATTCTTCAAAAGAACAGCCGTGGCACAGCACATGATTCATTCTGAGCAACAGGATCTAGGACATGACGAGAAAACCTGCACTTCTGTACAATAATAATTTCTCTGACGAGTGGAGTATTTCACCTCAGCACAGATATTCTGATGCTTACTACCAAACTAATATGCCTTTGGAGAAAATTCTCTATTAAAGAGTCTCCTGTGTTTGTTGGCCTAAGGATGCCTCTTTGTCATGAGACTCTCCTCCACCCTCCGCCACACATATAGAACCTCCTTGGGGAGACTTGTTTGCCCAGCTGCTCCAGCGAAAGCTTTTCTCAATTAAGTGGGAAGTCAATAATCTATAATAATTAGTCTTGAGGAAATAGTAGCTAGTTAATTAAGTTCTACGTTGAATACTTTGATCCCTTGTTGTAGAGCTAACAAATTGTAGTATCAACACCCTTCGTAGTAGCAACAACCTTTGAGGTAGCAACATCTGTTACAGTAGTGACATCCACAACTTTGGTGTTTATATGAATATATTTATGCATTAATTTTACTGTTGAAATTGTGAATTGATTTCTAAACCAATATAAACCCTGGCCTGGCTAAATAAAAGTGTGCATTGGACCACTCTCCTTTACATAACCTGTGTCTTGACTATGGTTAGAAATACACCAGTCCAACAACTGGCTTCCGGATCCAAGGACCTGATAATTGATCCATAGGAGATTGCTGAACTGCGTTTGAGCTCTCTCTCGAGTGTAGGTGAAAGATATTTTGATTGAAAGGAGAGAGGGGAACTGAGTGGTGAGCTCCTGATAGATAAAATGTTACAGGTTTATGGGACAAGCTAAATCTACTCTTTTTTTCTAATCTTATTGACCATGTACTGAAACTTAACAGAGCTACGGTCTTGTGTTCACAATTAGATGAGTGCATGCAGGTGGTAAAGGAGTATAATCCGTGGTTCCAGGAGGAAGATACTTTAGACTTAGAATTCTGGGAAGGAGTAAACAATAATGTGTAAAAGGCATATCAGTGTGGGGAAAAGGTTCCAGATACATTTTGGTCTAATTGTGCATTAATATGTACAGCTCTAATTATCATGCTTGCGATGCTGTGGTAAGATCAGCTGCTGAACTGGAGGTAGATGTGGAGAAAGCTATGAAGGTTTATAGTTTGTCCAAGGAGGCAAAAACTCAAAGTGGGCAGGAGTTAAAGAGATGGCTACACCTGAGCAATCTCTTGTCAGTTCTGCTAGAGAAAAGGTAGAGCCAAAAGCTAAAGCTTTGGCCACTACCTATGTTTCTTCAGAAAATGAAGCCACTCTAAATAGCTCAGCAGGGCAGTCAGTGTGCTAAAGAGGCTCTCCATATCTGCCACGGACTTCAGCGGGGATGAGTCTTATAAAGAAAAAATTTTTGCTGCAGCGCCTGCCTTTCCTTTTCTGTTCTTCAGATTCTGACTCTGAGGACTTTGTTCCTCTCCCTCACTATCGACGGTTCCCCATTATTCGACCCCCTTGAGTCGATGGAGAAGCTCAGCCCCCTCATTATGAAAGTATCAATATGGTTTATATCACTCAGCTGTGGAAGGCGGTAACCTTATATGCACCACAGGCGCTGAAGTTAAAGAGTTAATGTTGACAACTGTTTCTGCTTATTAAAATTTGGCTCCTGAGGATTGGAAGATTATGTGTAGGGCATTATTAAAACCTCAGGAATATCTATAATGGTTAATGTGGTAGAATGATGTTGCATCCCCCAGAGCAGGCTAAAATGCTCACTACCTAAATGCCGCCCTTCACAAAATACCGCATGATATATGAATAGGCACTGGGGATTATAAGACCCAGAATCAAGTAAATACTCCAAAGGAGATTGACCAGTGGCTGCACGAGATATGTCTAGAGGCATTGGGTTGGGTATGTCCCACAGTAAAAAGGATGGTTCTTAGGCCTGCTTTATTCAATGGGCCTAGGAACCCTACTTTGACTTCATATTGCGCCTTCAGAAAAACATCCATAGAACAGTACAAGGTGCTGCTGTTCACGATCAATTAATTAAATTACTGGCAATTGAGAATACTAATGAAGATTGTCAGTCTGCTTATGTACCTGCTAAGGAGATTGGGGAGGTACTAGCATATTTCAAGGCTTGTCAGAATGTATTTTTGGACACTCAAAAGATGAAGCTATTGGGACAGTCTCTGGGTTCTAGTGTGAAAGTACCCAAATCCGGGAAATTAAACTGTTTTGACTGTGGGGACAAGGGCATACTAAAATGAATTGTGTAAAAATGAAAGTGGCAAATACAAACTCGCCTAGGAAATTCCCTCTCTGCAAACGTGGGGTGCATTGGGCCCAAGAATTTTGATCTAAAACTGACATTGGTGGACATATGCTTCCTCTTTCATCGGGAGCAGCACAGGGAGAAAGTACAAGGTGTTCAGGAAAGGGGGCAAAGGGCAAGCCTCATGGTCCCATTCCTGTGAACGAGCCTTACCCACCATCTTTTCGTTACAACCAGCCCAGATTGGGAGTGCCACAGTGGACCTTTTCTCAAGCCCATTCTTAACTTTCCCTGCTAATTTCCAGAATTAGAACTTGCATATACGGTCCCTTGCCATGGGGGACTTGGGGCCTTCTTTTGGAGCATTCCAGTTTAATTGCTAAAGGGGTGTTAGTTGTACCAGGAGTAACTGACTCTGACTACATAGGACAAATTCAAATACTTAAGACCTCCCCTGTACCTTATGATATTAATTCTGGTGATTGTATTGCACAAGTGATTTTCTTTGCTTACATATTTATATCAACTCTGCAAACCCTTATCAAGGAGGTTTTGACAGTATGAAATATCAATGTGTTTTCTGGATTTTCAAGGAAGCATACAAACCACCTTGTTGTAAATTTTATATAGGAAAGAGGCATTGCTAGCTACTGGCTAAGACATCACAATAATCAGCCAGATTGAATGGGGCATCGGGGCAGGGTGACTCAAACTATCAAATGCAGAATAAAAGATGTCAGTAGTACACTAGATTCAGTTATTAAGCAACATCTTGAATATCAGAATATTACTGATGGTGAAGGCCAACATTCCATTTTTGATCCATAATTTTTGTAAGTACCTATTAATGTAATTGTACTAGATGTCTTTGAACAGTGGGGAGCTCATTTAGTTTTCCCTTGATGTTCAGTCTTGATGTTGCATGTCTTTCTCAGTAAGATTACTTACTTGGCAGACAGATTGTCCAGTTTGCCGTGAGCAAAGGCCCTTATCTAAAGAAAAGTTGGCGGCCACAATGCAAGTTGTTGGATATAAGTTAGCTTCAAATGATATTGAGGTTTCTATCTCTACCTAGAACTCTCCTATTTCTGTTATTAAAAAGAAATCTCACCAATGGAGATTGCTCACTGATTGTCGAGCTCTAAATACAGCTTTGAGGCCTATATTTTACAACATGGCCTGCCCCAATCATGTATGATTCCTTTAAATTGGCATATTATACTAAGATTTGCAAGATTGTTTCTTTACTATTTTTTTATTTGATGAGGACCTATCATGCTTTGCTTTTACTTTAAGACAGATTAATCTCCAAGGACCCCATGGAAGGTTTAAATGGAAATTATTGCCACCAGGCATGATGAACTCACCTACTATGTGTCAAACTTTTGTAGCCAGAGCACTAGAACCTATTAGGAAAAGATTTGCTCAGGTTTCATGTATTCATTATATGGATGACTAATTATTTGCTGCACCTAATAAAGATATTCTATCAGACTTATTACAAATTTTGCCCTTCCACTTGCAAGCAAATGGTTTATTAGTTGCCCCTGATAAAATCAGGACCGAGGAGCCATTAAAGTATCTAGGATATTTAGTTAACAGAAACAAGCAATTATTCTCCAATTTATAAAAATTTGTACTGAAAAATTAAATACTCTTGATTTTCAAAGGTTACTAGAGGACATTAATTGGCTTCATCCTTCCTTAGGCACTCCCACATATGCTTTGCATAATGTATTCTCCATTCTTCAAGAGGATTTGACTTTAAATAGCCCTTGGGTATTAACTAGTGAGGAAAGTCAGGAATTACTTTTAGGAGAAAAAGCCCTGACTCAAAATTTCTTATCCCAGGAAGATTTATCTGTCTCTAATGGGTTATTAAATCTACTTACAAAGTTTACCACACAGAGGGAATAGCACAGTACAATAAGACTTTGATATGTACCAGGCACACATTGTCTGAAATGTAAACCACATGTCTGGAGGTGATCAGCTTTATTATCATTCAAGGCTGTAAATTGTGCCTGCAAATCAATGGGGAGGACAACTACTTGATTATCATCCCACCTAAATAACAATTCAAATTTGCATTACAAAACTCTGATCTCCTCTCTTTATCATTGAATGTCTTTAATGGAGAAGTTTTATACCAATTACCTTCTAGTCCTTTAAGGAAATTATTTCAATAACAAATTTATATTACTGATAATATTTGACTTTCTAAGCCCATTCTAAATTCGCCTAATATTTTTGAAGTTAGTACCAAAAATATCAAATGTGTTTTTTGACAGAAGGTAAATATCAAGTTTTCCTCACTCCCTGGCAATAGGCACACAAAATGAATCACAGGCTTTTATATATGCTTTACAGAATTTCTTAATAACTTTCAATTTAATCACTCAGTCGACCTGTGCAACACATGTTTTATGCAATATTTATTCTGTTGTTATTTATCACAAAAACCCCCCACTAGATTCACTATTTAAACAATTCAAAGCCAGTAATGCCAAAGACAGCTTCACTGTATGTCATTCAGATTCTTGCTCATTCTAATTTGACAGGTCCTATGGCATGTGGTAATTTTCATGTAGATGATTTAGTCCCTTTCATTTCGGCAAAAGAAGACCATGCATCTTGGCATTCTAATGCAGGTCATTTACCTTTCACATATAAAATTCCTTTAGGGTTGGTATTATGTCCCAGTGGCAAGAATGCTTGCCTCATGCACATGAAGCCATGGGTTTGATTCCCTAGCGCCACGTACATAGAACATGGCCAGAAGTGGCACTGTGGTTCAAGTGGCAGCGTGCCTGCTAGCCTTGAGCAAAAATGAAGCCAGGGACTGTACTCAGACCCTGAGTCCAAGACCCAGGACAGGAATAAATAAAATAAAATAAAATAAATTTCCTTTTAAACAACCTAAGCAAATTATTGCTAACTGTCCTACTTGTTGACCTTTGCATTTACAAACCCTTCCCCTTGGTGCTAATCTTCAAGACCTGGCTCAAACAATTACATTACATGTTTTGTGTCTCTATATGTATAACCTAGACTATGGCTTGTGGAAATGTGCCCGGGTCCTTAAAATAATGAGTTTTCATTGATTCACCTGTACAACTCCCTCCAAGTGGGTCAAGACACACAAGTGTCCAAGTATAGTTTTCCAGAAGCTGTACAATTAATTGGTTTCAGTGTATATGGAAGTTAAGAAAGCAGGGAATTCATTCATGATAATAGGCATTTGTTCAATTTGCAGTACCTGTAGAAGATCCAAGGATGTGTCTAATATTTGTAGCCACAATACGAACATATGTGTTAGCACTCTATGCATCGAAAGAAAAAAATGTGTTTTTATTTATTCGTTTGCAGAAATAATCAGTTGCCCCACCGTGTGTTCAACAAGTATTTCTCCTTGTCTTATCTATGAGTAAAAGTAATAAAAAAAAATGTCTACTCATATGAATGTCTTTTGATTTCCCCTAATAATTGAGACAAGCACTCTTGCAACTAGGCCATATTCCCAGCCATCCCCTAATCATTGACACCTCCAATTTGGTTTCAGTGTGTGACAATATGCAAGGATTCTTTGACTTCTTTAAATAGGCCGTTTTGCAAGACCGAATGAATGGGATGTGGTGGGGAATAGAGCAGAAAGGGCTCACCAAGTGAACTGGGTAGTGAGAGAACAAACTGAGCGAATCAAGGGACTTAGGAAGAGATATATCACAGGAAAAGAGGAGCAGATTACAGGAAGCATAAAGAAAGAGAGGTATATGCATATATCACCATTTTGGGATGAATTGCTTTACAATTACTAAGCATAGAGGACATAAGAATTTTGAGAATTGAATGTGACACTGAGCATGAAGGATCAGACGTCTGTTTATTTTACTTTATAATATTATTAAGAATTACTAACACATAGAGTTAATGTGTAAATAATTAAGAAATTGAGGGAGTGGTTTGAGGGGTGAAGCAGAGGGATGAAGGGAGAAAAATCAGGAAGGGATAGCAGGTATGAGAAGAAATGCATATGTAATCACTATATGAAGCATGTTTCTGTAACCCCACTGTACATCATCCTAAAAATAAGAAAGAAAATGTAAAAAAAATTAAGTGTAAATGCATTTTGCGGTGGGAAACTAGATTTTTCTATGTATTCAAACAATAACATTCTAAAGTTATTAAAATTTGTGCATTGCTGGAAATATTACAAGTGTTTGGTAGATAATGAAAAAGAAGAAAATTTTTGATTGTGTGTGTGAGTTTGTGTGTGTGTGGGGGTGTGGTGTGTTTGAGTGAGTGACGGTGTGTGTGTGCCTAGTCTTTTGAAGTTATGTCTCATGGTGATCAACATAGAAATGCATTGATAAGATAGGGTATATAAAATTTGTCAAACGTGGTAATTCCTCCCTCATTTTTCTCTTGCTTCACTTTCCAATCAACTATTCACCAACTTTGAATGGTTAATTACAACAATTTCTATTCCTTTGTTGCATTCCTTTACCCTTTGTACTTCTCACAGTGTGAAGAAGTCATTTCCTTACTACGATAAAGAAAGAGACAATAGTAAGAGCTCCATGGTCTACCACAGCGACACCTGGTTTACCAACACAGAAAATTAAATGAAAAGAAATAATCTCAAATAAGGATTTCAAAGTAAAAATAAAGAAAACTCCGGGTTCCATATATTTGAGATCATTACTAGTACCATGCTTGTTTGTGATTATTTCTCCAAATTATTGAGAAACTGCGATACTCTGCATGGAAAATCCTAGGCATGTATGCCATTTTTACAACTCAGCGAATCCATTGGCTCTCTTTGCCGTTCACTTCATACGACATAATGTTTTCCTAAGACTTTCCATTTCCTTACAAATGAGAGGATGTCATTCTTTCTGAAGGAAGCCTAGAATTACACTATGAATATAAAACCAGTTTCTGTTGTTCCATTCATCAACTGATGGCCAGAAGAGTTGGATACATATGTTGGCTATTTGAGAGAATGCTGCAAAGATCATGATCATGGTGGAAGTTTTAGCATGGAATTCTTTATGATCTTTACAGTGAATGCCCACCATTGAGATTGCTCGATCATAATCTATGTGTATATTTTATTGCGGATATGGTACACTGCTTCGCAGAGTGTCTAAAGAATTTTATTTTTTTTGAGTTTCAAATATATTTTGTATTTGAGAGCCCTATTTTTTTATTATCTACTTCATATCTTCTCGCATATTCTGTGCTCTCCTCTCTCTTCATAATTTGACATATGGAGCTTAGCAATTCCATGGACGTCCTTTTGTACAATACTGTGATTTAATGTGGTTGTTAGATTTTATACAAATCTGTTAATATGTGCTCAGAAGCCCTAGTGTTTCTCCTCATTCTTCTTGCATATTTATTGTATCCATTTTACCTCGAGTCCCTGATCCAATTAGAATTTTTGGTGGTATGAGGAGACACACAAGGATGTACTTTTGGTTGGTGGAAGAGTTTAAAGTATTCTGCCTTACCATTTCTTGAAAAGGCTGTGCTTTTCTATCCAATTCTTTTGTCTTAATTATAAAAAACCAAGGTGTCATAGGTGTATATGTTGACTTCTCTGTCTTCAATCACATTTTCTTGATTTTTGAACTTTTGTTATACGAGGACCAAAAAGATTTTCAACCTGAAGCTTCCAAAAGTTTGAAAGTAGATATTAACATACCTCCAGCACTGTTCTTCCTGCTAATAAGTGTTTTGGCATCAACAAACTAAATTATCCTCGATGTTCAGATATTCCTGTTTCTAGAAAAGCTGAACGCAAAATCCACTGACAAAAGAGCCACTCTCATTTAATGACACAATACTTTTACTTTTGCTTTCTACAGAGAAACATTTGGTAAAGAGGACTTTCAAACAACGGACCCTTGTACACGTTGAACCACTGTCCTAAACTCTGACCCAATACTCCTTTACACATCCAAGGTCTGGAAAATTACTCTATTCTTTCTTGCCATGTACCAGAGATTAAATGGAAGGAAGTGGAACTGTCCACAAGAATGCTATGAAATTCATGTGATGTCCCTCAAGAGCATTTTCTGTCATTTCGAAAAGCTGTAGGAAATAGGATCATGCCAGACAATCCTGAATTGTTTATCAATTACCTCAATATTCTTCCAAGTAATTATGTCGTGGTGTAGGTAACATGTAGATAGGTAGATACAAAGAGAAACTGACAGATAAATCTATACATACGTACAAAGCCTTTTTTCCTTTCTACAATAAAATATTTTTTACTAGTAGCCACCATTGATTTCCAACAATATTTATCTTACACTTTGTGGTCGATATGAAATTTGTTTGAACGAATCAAAATCTGGTATCTGCTATGTACTCTCTGCTATGTGCTATCTGCTATGTGCTATGTGCTATCTGCTATGTGTGCTATGTTGTTGCTGGTTGGAATATTCTGTAGATTTCGGTTAAGTCTAGATGTACGTACGTTTTTAGTTCTGTGGTTTCTTTGTTCAGGTTTTGGTGTGCTGATCTGCCCAAAGGTGATAGTGGAGTGTTAAATTCCCCAGTTATCAATGTGATTGGGTCTGTGAATGATTTTAGAGTCAGTCGTGTTCGGTTGGGTCGTCCTGTATTTGGTGTGTAGATATATAGGATGGTTATATCCTCCTGTAGTACAGATCCCTTTATTAGAATGTAGTAAGCTTCTTTGTTTCTTTTTTAATGTTTTTAATTTGAAGTCAATTTTATCTGATACTAGGATTGCAATGCCAGCCTGTTTATAGGGGCCATTGGATTGACAGACTTGATTCCAGCCTTTCACTTTTACGAGATGTTTACTTTTGCTGCATAGATGTGTGAGCACCGTTGAAGACCTCATGCATACCTTACCAGGCTTTGTTGTGTAAATCTTTGACGTTAACAATTATATACAGATACCTGGAATACCTGTATATAATATGAAATTGGTGTTCCTGAAGAATACAATTTTGATATAACAACAAATCCTGCACCCTGTACTCAGTAGTTATGTATTTACTGTTACAATCATATGAGTAACTTTTGTTAGTGTATTAAGTTCTTTTTGGACTGGCAGGCTTTGTCTTTGAACCCATTTGATTCACTCGGTTTGAGCAGGGATACCCTCTACCCAGTAACGTGAGGACAATGGAATCTGGAGTTCCTGTAAGTAAGGAGGGTCAGTTAGCGGCAGTGAAGAGAACAGAGTAAAATATTAAGGGGGAGGCTCATGATTTTGGTTTAATTACAGTGACGTGGAAATGTGGAGAATAGTAGAATTGGTAGAAAGAAGTAGTTTAAAAAGATAGACAATTCATTTAACAGAGAAGGGTGGAGGTGTTATTCCTAGGAATGTATTTTTAAAGAAAGAGAATGTGAAGAGGAAAATAAAGAAAAAAATAGTGGAAGACAAATGCACAAAACAGAGAAAATTTATTTTTAAAAAGAAAAAGAAAACCAGAAAATCGAACAAGCAAAACAATTTTTTGCTAAAAACAAACAGGTAAAAAAGGAATATAAAAACCAAATGACATTTCAGAAATTGAAAAAAAACAACAATAAAAGCACGAAAAATCTTGGAAAAGAAAATGGAGTCTTCCTTGTTTGGATGTACATTTTATTCTCTGGTTTCCTTGCGATGGTCAGCAGTATATTTTGCTGCTTGCCATGTTTGACTTGCTTTCAGTTTTTGGGGGTGGATCTACTTTGAACTGCATCCCTTGTTGGTGAAATCCTGGGTCGCTCTGTTTCACACAGCTTGCAAGTGGGACTTCGGTATCCTCTGTGGATGGGGCACATGCACAGTTTTGGGAACTCTGGCTCCACTACTCTGCTGTTGGGCCATTGCCTATAACTCATGTTTTAAAATAGGCTGTGGACTCAGCAGGTCGGAGAGCTTCTCTCCTGGTTGAACCTGATGTGATTCTCTTGCTTGGGGGAGGTTCCCCACTCCGGGGTGGAACGACCTATTGGGAAGAGCTAGCTATGGGATTCACCTCCATTTCAGCCTGGGAATTAGGATTCCTATGTGGTGGGACCATTTATCTGTCTCGGGAACTGTTTCTTCCCATGTGGTTTTCCATACTGCTGGTAGTTGTTTGCTGCTTTCACTTTCAATTTAGAAATTTCAACACTCAAGGCGGTGCACCTCTGGCTGAGCCATGGCCTAGGATGACCCTCCCACCTAGGCAGGGGTCCTTCTCCGGGCCAGAGCTAGCTCTCCCTGATTGGTCCCTCTTGCCTTTTTCAAAGATGGCCCATTCATCCTTGCCTTGTGAATGCCTACTTTTGTTCCAGTCTGGTCTGACCCTATGCCAGTGACAAAGTTGGCACTTTGCTCTAGCAATGGTGGAAGGGCTAAGCTCCAGATACTCCTTCACGGGCGCGAGTGAGGATGTCTTTATAGAGGTACTCACACTTTCTCTGCTATTTCAGCCTTTGGGTGCTCAGTCTGCAATCCAGGTCTGTCTGCTGTTGTCTGGAGGATTTTGTCCTGGTTGCTATTGTGTGCTTTAGGTGCATGGAGTATGGGGAAGTGTGTGGGCGCCAGCACTGGCTTGTTGGTGCACCAACAACTGGAACAAAAATCTGTGTTTTCAGGCCAGCAAAGTATATTTTTTCTTCCTGGCCAATATCAAAATGTCAAAATGTGTTTACCTAGGGCTTTGCTGCTACTCCGGCATCTTCTCAGAAGTGAATTGGAAATCCTGCATGATTCTGCTTTGATAAGATTGAAGATGTGGAATAATGTCGATACTCTTGTATTTTCTGAAACTCTGTCCATGGACAATGTAAGTATATATATTTGGAGTATGCTACACTTGATGCTTAGAAGAATCTGTTTTTGATAGCTGTATGTTGAAAACCTTTGAATAAGTCTGTTACATTAATGTGGAAAATGGATGTACTTCTACTGGTTTCAGTCTGGTTTCTCCTATGTGTCAGATCATCTCTTGGAGAGATTGAAGTATTAACAACCCTCACTACTAGTTTATTCAGATCCATCTTTGACTGTAGTTCTGAATGAATTCCTTTGACATATTTAGCGTCTCAATTATTGGGTGAGTATATGTTCATTATTTTTATAACTTCTTCTTAGATTTTACCCAGTATTGAGATGTAGGGACTATCTATTTCTTTGTGCACTCATATTATGAGAAGTCTAGCTTTTTGTAATCAGGTTGGCTACTCCTCCCTTTTGGTAAGTCCATTTCCTTGGAAGATCCTACTCCATCCTTTTTCTCAAAGCATGATTTCATTCTTTTTTCTTTGAGGGGTCTCTTGAGGACAACACATGGATGGATCTTGTTTTTGGATCCAATCTACAGTTCATTTCTTTTCTTTGGAGAGTTGAGTTTTAGATTGTTACTGTTGAGATTAGTGTGGTCCTTTGTCTTCCATTTTCTTATTAACCTGCGTTTTACTTCTTTCCTTTATTCTTTGTTTATAAAATTTGGTTTCCTCTTGGCTTCTTTTTACCTGGGTTCCATTTTGTTGATTCTTTTCTATTGAATGATATTCCTCCTTAGTTGCCTCTGCAGGACTGTTTTTTTTTGTTGTTATACTCCTTTACTTTTCTTTATTGTGGACGGTTTTGTTTTTTCCATCGAATGTGTATTCTAATTTCGTGGATATCCAAAGTAGTTGCTGGCTTTTAGTGCTTGAATTGTGTTCTTCCAGGCTGTCCTTCATCAAAAATTTTAGTGGAGAGTTTTGACATGATTCTGATAAGTTTTGCTTGTTCTAGAGTTCTATACGCTTTAATTTTTGTGACTGTTGGATTTTCCTCTAGGTTCTGGTCTCTAAGATGGTCAGGATGCTTCTTTTGCTTGTGTAAGTCTTGATGATGACGAAGATGTGTCTTGCCTGTTTCCTATAATTTGGTGTATTTTTTGTTACGATACCACGACAGTTATTTTCACATAGAACAAGAAATCTTTCAAATGCTCATATAGTTATCTATCCCAATTCAATTTTTTTGTGTTAAAAAACATTGCTCTGGGCAGAAAACAATCTTCCCTTTGTTATGCTTTTCAAAGGATGCTCACTGATTATATATACACGTGTGCACAGAAAGACACATACATATGCATATTCATGCTCATATGTTTTCAAATATTCTTATATCTAAATGCGAATATATACAAATTAAACTGTACATGCACATGGTATCACACACATGCACCAAGACACACAATGAGGGCATTTCCAATTGTGTTTTTGATCAATGTGTCTTACCCATTCATGTAGCATATATTTATAAATGCCTTTTTACTGAATAAGATGTCATGATTCTGAATATTTTTAGATGCCAAAGTTATGTTTTAAGTATCCAGCATTTTGCTGCTGTGTCAGACCTCCAATCTTGTCATGACGAGTTTAAATCAAAGTACTTTTATGCGAAGAGAGTATGAGATATAGAGTCTGAGAGAATCTTATCCACCTCCAGCCCCTAAAAATTGTAAGAAACAGATTGAAGAAGAGTCGAGGTTGTACTAGCCCATCCTCTTGTGCTAGACTGGTGTTAGTACAGCACACAAGCCCAAGGTAAAACCACAAGTCAAGCATAAAAACAGCAACCCTTTCCTTATCCCCCAATAATTTGTACTATTTTTATTTTTTACATCCTGGTTCAATAGAATCATCCAGACATTGCTGCCAAATTGGCTACTTGTCCCTTCAATGCTCGGCACTTGGTGCCGCGCGATCAACTCAGTAAACATATAGCAACATGTGAAGACCAAAGTTGCATTGAGGATGATATAGGTAAGCTTGATACACGAAACAGAAATCAGATCTGATTCAGATTCAGTCTGTTACATATTGTGATTCCATTTTCCTTATTTTCCTTCTTGCAGTTACTATGACTTGGTCCCAACCCCAAGAGAAGAAATCTGGAAATACAGGGCATCGCCTTTCTTCTGAGGAAGACTGGGATAAAGGTAAAGAGCTTGATTAAATTTTGAGTTAGTGCTGTAACTGAATGCCAGTTTAGAGATAGATGCAAATAATAGTAAACTCTTTAGCTCAACATGAAATTTAATGTATGCTAACATAGGTAAAGCTATTATGCTCATCCTCTTATATGAAGACATGCATTCAGAAATGATTTCTTTAAAGAATATATATAAAACAGGGTTGTCCATCTATAGTTTAGGACTCTTACTTTTCCATGTTTATTATCCACTTAAATCATTGATATATTAGGTCCTTAAGGTGGTTATTATTTCATTAATACCTATGTCTTTCCTTGGCCATGTAAATGTTAGAGAAAATGTCATATATACCCTGGAGACAATATCCATTTTTCTGTTTGCCAGAATCCTTGGAAAACCCTAGCCCAACTTTTGTTTGGGGCAGAGGAGAGTCTTCTAGCCAAAACAGGTAAGAAAATGACATTATCACTTTGGCAAAGATCTATTTCTTAGAAATAAAGGAAACAATTATGATAGGTGGAAGAGCTGCCTTTTTCTTTTAGGAATAAAAAAATTTCCTCTTTTCAGAGAAATATTCAGATTGCTGTCTGAACGGTGATTGGTGAAAGCATGCATGTGTAAATCTGCAATTACTTCATGATCTTAAAACATTTCTAGGGGCTGGGGATATGGCCTAGTGACAAGAGTGCCTGCCTCGGGTACACAAGGCCCTAGGTTCGATTCCCCAGCACCACACATACAGAAAACGGCCAGAAGCGGCGCTGTGGCTCAAGTGGCAGACTGCTAGCCTTGAGCGGGAAGAAGCCAGGGACAGTGCTCAGGCCCTGATTCCACGGCCCAAGACAGGCAAAAATGAAACAAACAAACAAATAAACAAAAACACATTTCCAAACAAATTCATTGATATCTATGGAAAGTCATACTCAAAATGGTCTCGGAGTAGCATTCAATATTGAGAAAATGTTACAGATATGACAGTATGTCAGAGCCACCGTTCACTTTTCAATGACATACGTTTCGATTTAATTTTATTCACAGAAATAACAAATGAGCGGCTGAAATTCCTCTTCATGTAAGTAGCTACTAAAATCATAAGGAGATTAATTTGATTAAATGTAGTAAAAAGCAACTATACAGATACATTGTGTTATTTGGGTTTGTGTGTTATATGCCCTTTGCTCAACAAGAATAGCAATAAATGCATCATGTCTGTTTACAGCCTGATTTCATTTTTCAATATTTTCTTGCAAACCTTCACCAAATATTTGTGAAAAGGCCTCCTTTACATGGATCTGTGATACCTTGAATATTCTGTGTAAAAATCACACCAGATGTTCGCCCACGTATACAGTTTGTAAGGCAAGGATAACTTCCAATTTAGATTTTTGAAAGATCTCTATATGTGATTACAGAGTAAAAGGAAGTGTGATGTTTCCTGCTGTCACTTTCATATTCAACAAAATAACTTGGGAGACCAGAAGAAAAAGTTTCTGTGGACTCTGTGGATTGATGAGACAACCTGAGAAAATTTAGGAGGCTTATAGTTATATTTTCCTTTTATCCCATACTAAGTCACTTTCCACAAAAATAATGCCTCCTTTTTTCATTTATGGGTTGTATCTCATATAAGATAGAGAATTTTGGATGAAATATTATGACTTGGATCTCAAATCTTAGGATAATCATTTCTCATATAGTCCACAATATTTACTATTTTTGTTATAAGACTTGGGCACATTTCATATTTTGTGTCCCTGTCATGTGACACTGATTATACTTGCATAGGTGAGACATAAACAAACTGTTCTATTACTTAGATGAAACTTATTATGTTACCTAAACTAAGGTTAGAAGAAATGTACCTGTTTCATGATCATAATGGATTCTCTGGGTATTAACGTGTTCACCTACCTTCAAGTGATTTGAAACACATAGAGTTTCATACCATAAGTCAACAGCAGTTGCCCATTGGTCCATTTCTGCGTATATGGAAGTTGAAAAAAGCAAGAAATTCTTTCAGAATAATAGGCAGTTGTTCAGTTTTGCATATCTGTACAACAACTATGTAATTTTCTATTGTTCTTAGGCAGAATCAGAAATGTATATTACCACACCTTCCACCATAATGCAAAATCTTTTTTCTATTTTCCTTTGCAGAAATAATCCGGAGGCCTACTATTTGAGGACTACATATTTTTCCTTGTCTTGCTAATGACATGAAATAATAAATATTACTTTCGGCACGTTGAATGCGTTTTCATTTCCACTAGCTTTTAAAACTTACTAATTTGGTTAGCTTGTATATTGTTTGTAATGAACGCTGACATCAATGTTAGGGTGAAATCCTTTACTGAAATATACCTTTTCAATTTCTCTAAGAAGCATATTTAGATTTTACGAGAAGAACGATGATCATGAAATGAAAATCTGGATACATAAACATGTACAAAATTCTTCTATATCTTTTTTCAGTTAGATTTGAATGTGAAAAACGCTTTTTTGTCAATGATCTCCCCCTTGCATTAAAAATATTATTACAATTACCTCTTTTAGTAGAGAATTTAAATTTATATGGTCCACCATATGGGTGAGCCACAAAACTACTGCTTGATTGTGTGTGTGCGTGTGTGTGTGTGTGTGTGTGTGTCTTTGTTGGTACTATTTAATTTATAATTTGTAATTAAATTTTATTGACAAGGTGATGCAAATGAGTTACCATTACATAATAAAGCATTGAGTACATTTCTTGTCATTTTAGTTACAACCTCCCCCATTTTTCAGTATCTTTCAAAGGTCAGATATCCATATATACAAGATCCAGTGTTCCAAACTCATATCCAGTCACCACAGGAGGACTCCACCGGTTTTTCACGTAGTATATTAAACATAAGGACAATGATAAAATCCTCCTGTTCCCATGTCTTGCAGATATGATGTGACATCACTGGCAAAACCATATAGAAATATTATTTGAGAAGAAGTTTTATACTTTACAGACAACAAGTCTATGCCCCACCCAAGTGATAAAATATTTAAAATAACTCATGCGCCCTAGACGATTTATATGGCCATTGATAGCAGGCATTGTACCCTTTATTTTCTTAGTTGCCTCTGCTGCACCAGCTACTGTGTGTTTGACACAAAGTGTGCAAACGTCTCACTATGTTAATCAGCTTGCTCATAACAGTATGCAAGCCCTGCACGTGCAATCATTGAAATCATTCATTTTTACCACCGGTTTTTCAATGTTCAGCAGAAAAGAAGTTATCAAAGAAAGTCCTCCATTGGCTTGTCCAATAGAATGGGCCCGTCTCCCACCTACTCCTTGGAAGTTCATGAATGGTCTTAGTACGAGCTAGCCATATTCCACTGTGAATGGGAGCACCCTACTACTGACCAACCATGTAGACTGACTAAGAAGCTCCTTTGTCACTTTAAATCTCACTCCTAAGGATAGGCTCACAGGCCATGCTATATTCTTATTTATTTATTCATTTTTTGGTTTTTAACCATTAGTTAAAGAGATTTTATAAATATTGTGTCACCTTCAACTAAAGTGTTATGTAGACACCATACTTAAAATCATTCCAAGGTTCCAAAGAGGCCCGAATTTCCTTTTCCTTTACAAGGGTTCCTATATGTGCAGTGGGATAAGATGTTGATTTTATGAAAACAATTTAGAGGTCATAATAATTTCTGGTGAGAAAAATATTGAGCTACAATGCAAAATGAAGTCTCAAGGGAAGAGATGGTTCCATGATTGGTTTAAGTGGTCTCTGTACCTAAATATACACATTTTGGGTACTGCTGATCCCCTTGCTATTTTATTGTTGGGACATACAATATACATTATATTACATAATAGCTCGGTTAAACTCCTCTTGGTCAGCCAAATTTGTAGACACTGAATCCCCCAAAATTAGTGGAAGAAAAGTGTCAATAATTTGATTCCTGTATAAACACTAGTAAAGAGAAATGTTATGCTGAAATCAAGAGCCAGAGGATAAAAATACAAATGTCTCCAAATCAAAATTTACAAAACCATTTGTGTAAACCAATTCTAAAACTTATCAGGGGGAAAGATACGAGGGAGTTGGAAGTGTGGGGTGATGGAGGAGGTAACATGATGAACTAGAAATATACTTACAGACTTACATATGAACCTCTATCCTTTGGTACATCACTCTGAAAATAAAGGAAAAAATAAAACAAACTAAAAAAAAGAGGAAGTAATGTGGTATGAAATAGTTTATGGTCCTAATCTGAATCCTTTAGAAATAATGCCATTGTAGAAATGAACGGAATAGATTCAATCAGTTGATCAGAGAAACTGAACAGGGACTTGATGAGCATCATGCAACCCCCAAGCTTATGCAGCTGTTTGGCAAGAGTTGAGAAAATTAAAAAGATCTCAAACCACTGGGGTAGATAATAAGGAAGACTCAGAAGGCTCAGACACTGAGGAAAAATTATGCAATGAGCTTACTAAAGACAGGTTGACCCATGTGGAGAAAATTTTGGAATCAATTATAGCCCTATTGTCACAACATTATCCAAAACAGCAAACTCCTGTAAAGGTAAAGACTTGTGGGACCTGCCCAGAATCCTGGCGGACTTTGATCCTTTCCCACCACAACCTCCGCCTGATAGGGTCTCACAGCTAGTACCATTTCTGCCTGTGCTGTTTAAGGTACCTGGTCCTCCTACAGTAAACTTGGCACACTTCCTTGGCTAAGACTTATCAAGAAGGGAGGACATTTCTGGTTTTCATTTATTCCCTGACAGGCAAGATGAAGATAACAAAAGAGTTCATCAGCCTTTGCCATTTAAACAAATAACAGATCTAAAGAATGCTTGTTTTCAATATGGCCCTACAGTACCACTTACTCAAGTCATTCTTATTTATTTATTTATTCATTGGCCAGTCCTGGGACTTCAAATCAGGGCCTGAGCACTGTCCCTGGCTTCTTTTTACTCAAGGCTAGCACTCTGCTCCTTAAGTCACAGCGCCACTTCTGGTCATTTTCTATATCTCTGGTGAGGGGTAATCAAACACAGGGCTTCATTGACATGAGGCAAGCACTCTTGCCACTAGGCCATATTCCCAGCACACTCAAGTCATTCTTGAACCTTGGCTACTAAAACTTTATGCCCAAATTGCCAAGCAGCCATCAGGCCTTCTAAGAAAAAGGAGGAATAAATGACTATATTCAGCTTTGTGTGGACATTGGGCCATCATAGCTGCATGGCCTCATGCTCCAAGGGCAGACTGTAACCGAGTTCTTATGCATGCCCTCGATGGGGAGAAGGCGATGGTGATATTTATGTACTGCTTGGGTGCCCGGCATTTGTTTTTCCTGCCAACAAATGGGCCACTTAATGGCTCACTGACCTAATCAGAAAAGGAGAGTTATTACTGAAATTTCTCCCCACTGTAAAAACGGGAAGCATTGTGTTACAAATTTCAGATCTAATTTGAATGACTCTGCCTGCCGGGCCAGCTGGCAGGGGAGCAGGAATCCTGACTGAGGGGCGGCGGGGATAAGGAAAAGGAAAAATAAGGCAAGAGAAAAAAGACAAGAGACAAAGATGGGGTACGGGAGGTCTGCAGCCATAAGGTTGAACCTCAAGACTGCAGCAACAGTTTATTCCAACTCCCAGCTTATATGCAGTTTTGGAACCAGGGAATGGCATAGGATTGTAAAAATTCCAGAACATAAAGAGACTTTGAAATTTGCAACATTTGATTACAGTAGACACAGGACAAGGTTGATTAACATAGGAATCTACTCCAGCGGACATAGCAAGGTGGGGACATAGCAAAGCAATTCCGGATAGTGGCTGTGAACAAATGTCCTTGCCTTTAGCATATCCTGGCGGTAACAGCACAGCCAGAGGTGATAATGAACCTAGGTGCAGGTTTGGCTCCCGACATCTTGGCGACATCTGCACAGCCAGAGGTCAGGATGAGCTTAGCTGCTAGCTCGGCTCCCGACAGTTCCCCCGTCTTTTTATTAAAAGAAGCGAACCCGCCTGTCTTAGGTGGGGTGGGTACCTCAGCCTGCCTTACCCATCTTAGGGAACAACTTCAGAGCAGTGCTGAAGGCCCTGTCTTAGGTCGGTCTAAGGCTGGCACCGCCTCATACCCGTCTCTGGCTGCGGTTCCTCTCGGGGGAAATTCATTTACTTGGAGCTTGACCTTATGCAGCTGGCTGGCTAAACTCATGAAAGAGTTTTGCAATATGCGTACAATGCAAGGAAGACATAGGCAAGCCATCAGCAAAAGTATCCCTGGGCCGAGCAATGTCATTAGCAGCCCCTTAACATTAGATAAGGAAGGGACATACTGTTGAAGTTGTTCAAACAGTTCTTTTGCTGTTTCTGCCACTTAAAGTCCAAAGGTGGAGCTTGTTCTAGTCTGGCTAATGGTCTATGGAGTTGAAAGAGATCTAAGGACAAGTTATTATGGTGCCAAATACCATTTAGATGTGCTACAACTTGTTCCCAAGGATAGCTCGACCCATTATACTTATGGAGGGTCACACAAATAAAGTCAAACCCAGCATGACAGTGTACCCATTGCAAAGTTTGTAAGGCACGAATTTGTTCTCCCAGTGACAACACAGATTCATATAATGCTTCTAACTTTTGTTCTACCTTATCATCAATCCTGCCTTGAAAGTGCAGGGCTTGCGTGGTATTATGAGCAAGCTGATTAACATGGTGAGCTGTCTGCACATTTTGTGTTAAAGCCACAGTAGCCGCTGCAGCAGAGGCAGCTAAAGCAATAAAGGCTAAAATTCCTGCTTTTAATAGCCCTACAAATCGTCTAGGGCACATAAGTTCTTTTAAATGTTTTAACACTTGAATACCTGTTTCTTTATACCAAGCTTCAGATAAGTTTACAGGAAGCATAACAAATGGTGGTTGCTTAATAATAATTACAGAATCAGTAAGACAACTATACAAGCCATTTGTAAAAGAACAGTTAGTGCAGGTAACATTGAAATACATGGCTCCTATAGAAATATTAAAAGGTCCATACATAATAGCATAAGGGGGTGTTACACAACTCATAATATTTTTTAAAGAAGTAGACGTGGGCCAGGAGATATTGTTTAGGGAAGCCACTAACATCAAGACATGGCGTTGAGGGCGTCCATTCATCCACCACAGACCTGGGTTGAACATGTTGGTGAGATTAGCTCCAGACCAGTCCATCAGCTGAGAATTAGTTCCTGAAATATTGGTTATAAAAGGGTGATCGTGTCTACACTTTACGGGGTGCAGTTCTCCCGTGGATTCTACTATTTGAGAGGAGTTGATGCAGCGAGGTATCATGAAGGACGAGGTAGAATTGGCATGTACAGGAAACCCAGTAGGCAATGAAGTCATTTGTATATTATATACTTGGCTATTATCAGGAATCCAAATTCTATGATTTATGGATTTCATTACAGTACAGCCTGGAATATAACTGTTGGAGTCAGTTGTAAAGCATAAAGGGGTTCCAGTGCCAGAAGCTGCAAATTCTCCAATCTTAACGTGCTGGACAAAAGGGTCTGGAGCTGTACCATACGCTGATCTGTTGACATGTACAAACACCTCAGCTCCCTCCCAGGTCGCAGGGTGCACAATCTGTGGATCTGGCACGTAAGCCCAGTGGGTCAGCACTTGTACCGTTCTGATGAGTTTCCACAATCCGAACACAGCACACAGGTAGCCAGCGGGCATCATTTTCATCCTGTCAAAAAACACAGACATGTCCTCGACCCCATGTCAATACTGGATCGGGCCCGTGCCAAGCACTTGTTAAAGGATCTTTCCACTTAACTTTAGCAAAAGCTCTTTGCTCTCTCTTTTCCCAGAACCGCTGTGCTGCGGAGTGGCCATTGCAATCCAAATTTAAAAAATTTAGTATGAATAAAGTATAAGAAAGTATATTAACAGGAGAGAAGGGGTATAGTTTCCCCCCCTTTTAATTTAGAAATTTGGTGTTTTAACAAACCGTTGGCCCGTTCGACAATTCCTTGACCATGAGGCTTATAGGGAATTCTTGTAGAGTGAACAATTTGGTAAGATTTGCAAAAAGTTTGAAAAGCTCGTCCAACATATCCCGGATCATTATCAGTTTTAATTTGTTTAGGAAGTCCCATAGTAGCAAAGCAGCGTAAGGCATGGGAGATACAATGTTTGCCAGCTTCCCCGCTAAGAGGAGTAGCCATAATAAAATTAGAGTAAGTATCTATTGTAACATGGACAAAGCGGAGCTGTCTAAAAGAGAGGATGTGGGTAACATCCATTTGCCACACATGGTTAGCCTCTAAGCCTCGAGGATTAATCCCATTGGCAGGCACAGGCAGGAAGGTAGCACAGTTGGGACAAGTTTTTACAATTTGACGAGCTGCCTCATGAGTAATATGAAATTGCTGACGTAAGGCACGACTGTTTTGATGGTGGGCAGCATGTGATTGCTTTGCCAAGTCAATTTGAGAAAGAAAAATTTGGGTAGCCTCATCCGTAATAGCATTGTCCTCACTCAATGGTAAGAAGAGGCAAAGTGAAGTAATTTGTTGGAGGGACAATGATGTGAAATTGTGCCCACAAAATTGGCCCAAGCAGTGGCTCAGGAATCACAATGAGTATAAAGCCATTTTTGCTGTTGTAAAGTATAGGGGATATAAATAACCTGTGGATCTCGTCCAAGATACTTACAAGATTCCACACGGCACATATGGACTAAGGTGGCTACCAATTTATAATAAGGAATTAATACTTTTGAAGGAGTAGCAGGCAAGGAAAACCACAAAAGGGGGTCCCTTCTGCCAAAGGACCGCTGTTGGAGAATGAGATATAGTTAAAATATAAGCTTTCCAAGAGGCTGAGTAATCTATATAATTTACATGTTGGGAAGAAATGGCAGAATTTACTATGCTCAAGGCTTTTGCTGCTTTAGTTGTCATTTTTCTGGGAGATGTAGGGCCTGGGTCCCCCTTCAACAGACCAAACAGAAGGAAAATTTTGGCGAGTAGAAGAGAGAGCCCATGCTACAAAGCTTTGACGCAAGGTGGGGCTGTTCGCCATGCCTTGGGGTAACACTAGCCAATGGTACCTTTTCATGGGTTCTTTAAAATTTGTAGAGGGGACACTAAATGCAAAGCGTTTGTAATCTTGAGGAGCAAGAGGTATGGTATAAAAACAATCTTTTAAGTCAATTATAATTTTGTATGTATTTTGAGGAATTGCCATAGGAGAGGGCAAGCCCGGTTGTAATGCCCACATAAGTTCCATGGTGGCATTCACTCGCCGGAGATCCTGTAGGAGTCTCCATTTGCCAGATTTCTTTTTAACAACAAAAATAGGCGAATTCCATGGGGAAGTATTAGGAGCAATGTGGCCCAAGTCCAGCTGTTCCTGCACCAGCCGTTGGGCAACAACAATCTTTTCAATTGATAGGGGCCACTGATCCACCCACACCGGAGTGTCTGATAACCATGTGATAGGATCGGCATGAGGGACAGGACGAGCAGCAACCCCCGTTAAAAATATCCCAGCCCTTGTCTAGGAGGTGGGGGCTGAGGTTGAATGGGTTCTCTAATTTCTTGTTGATGGCTTCCCAATCCTCCTGAAGGCAGTACCCCTTGACTTAGGAGTTGACGAATGACTGCGTCACTAGGGCTAAACAAATAAACTCCCATCTTTTCCATAATATCTCTGCCCCACAAATTTATGGGCAAATGATCTGGAAAGTCCCAAAATGCCCCTCACCTTCTCTCCAGTTAAGGATGGCACTGCTTTGTTGGGTGTCTGCAGCATGGCCAATCCCCTACAAGGATGTCAGAGATGCAGTAAGAGGCCAGTTGTAAGGCCAATGTCTCTTGGCTATCACAGACACATCTGCTCCTATATCTAACAGACCTCGGAAGGGCTTTTCTTGTATATAAATTGTAAGCTCAGGCTTTCCCGTTTTATGTTTTGAACCCAAAATATGTCTGAGGATCCAAAACTCCTTTTTCCCCTTTTAATAGATCAAACAAGGGTTTTAATTTAGCTGTGGACAATTTAAGATAAGGGCGAAGCCAATTAATATCTCCCAGAAATTTTTGAAAATCATGTAAAGTACGCAAATGAGAAGTCTTAACCTGTAATTTCTGACTAGTAAAATAATAAGGACCCAAAATATGACCAAGAGGGATTTTTATTTTTCTCTGCCTGGGCTGGCTTTGAACTATCCAAAGAGTCTTAGCCATAAAAGCCCTTTTTATTTCCAATTAGAGCAACAGGAGAACAAAAGGAGTAGAGTTTACCTGTAAGTTGCTAAAAATTGACCAACAAGTAGTTGCCAGAGTTTTGCTGTAACACTTAAAGAACAGCTGACTGAATTGGATCCATGTGCCATTAAATCAAATCATATTATTTAACCTTACCTTATTGGCACGTAAAACAGAAAACAAATGAATAACAATAAAAGTCTCAGCTTCAGTGGATCTGAAGTGGCTGTGTCTTCCATCCCAAATTAGCAGGCCAGCAGGAGAGATGGTTTGCATCTGGATAATTCTGTAGTAGAGTTCCCTGGATAGGCTGTCATATTTTCTGCTTGTTGCCTGCAAATTTCTACACAGACTGGTTAAGGGCATTCTTAAACAGATTTTAGAAGGCTTGGGCCTTTAACCATCTTTCTAGTCACAAAATCCACACAGATTGAAGGCTAACCAAGTCTGCTCTCTGTAGCAGTTTCTGAATCACAAACAACTCCCAGTTTGGGAGCCGACTGTGGAGGCAGCTTTCTGTAGCCATAGACTGCCACGGTCCACTCAGCTAGCACACATGTCAACCTGTATCCTCTAAAGCAAAATGTTAATTTTGGGGTCCGGAAAATTTAGGTTAATAGTCACACCTGTGCAGTTATTTCGAAATGACTCTGGTCCCTTGATCTTAAAGAGTTTGAGAGCACCGCGAAAAAAGAGAAAAAAAATGGAGAAGCAAAATCTTAAGTCTATACCAAAGAATTGTCAGGATTAGGTGTACACTTGACTCTTAGCATAGATAGACATAAAGAATAACACACTGGTTGTACATCATTGCACTTATATCACGTGCTGTATATTAAAACCTTTTGGAGTTTTTCTTAGACACATTTGTTTGCTCCCAAACATATGAGTTTAGGCTTAAAACCTGTTTTTTGTTTTGTTTTTAAGTTTTACCAACACATAGACATAGACATAGACACACATACACATACAGACAATGTGCACACGTTTTGGAGCGCGCTTAGAATTGTTCTTTAATTGGCCATGTAAGTTCTTTTGGAATTCCAGTGGCAAATGATATTATTTTGCCTATATTCTAGAACCACGTGGTTAGATAGTAAACAAAAAAAAATCTTTTCAGCAAACCAAAATTTTCAGATCATCTGAGAAGCCAAATTTTGAGAAACCAGTTTAGCTCACAAAGGGAGCATATGGGAGACAGGGTATGAACACAGACAGTGAGCTCACAGTAAGACACCTTCATCTTCTAGCATTTGAATTGTAAGGCACCTTTGAAATGCAAGGCCACAGGACTCCAAGTCTCTGCCCAGCCTCCAGGAATTTGGGATGCTTGTCACCTGGGGGATGGGCAGGCTTTCACTCCAACCAGTCCTATTGTCTACCATGTGCTCAATGCTAGAGAAAGCTTATGATTTAGCCAAACAAGCAGAATTTCACTAAATCTCCAAAACTTAACCATCAATAACAAGAATAGAAAACCTTTCTTTGAGTCTTTTAAAGCAGATGTTAAACAAATATCCATACCCGTCCTATGTCACAGGCAGAGTTTAGAGGGAGGCAGAAAAAGAGATAGAGAGAACTTCATCTGCCTGAGCACTCATAGAAGTTAGGTAAGTCCTGCAAAATATTCCAAATATATAAGATTGGGCTCAAACTTGAGCAGCTTTCCTGAAACAATTTAGACTTGAGGAGCAACCAGCTGAGCTGAAATAGAGATCAGTTGTCTCCAAGCACCCACAATTGCTGATCTCTTTGACCTAGCCCAGTGGATTTATGGAAAATGTAAGCTCCAGTCTAATGGTCACTCACCCTGGTTGGGGTTTTAAATCTGTCCTGGTGGATGGAAATAGAGCGCTGGGTCAGGACAAGTTACCTTAGTGGTGTTAGCATTTCCCTAGCCTCAGGTCCCTTCCCCCTGCTAGCAGCCTGCACCTAGGAGAGCTGTAAGTCTGCCAGGACTGTCTGCGGGGCTCACCAGTATCTCCTGTTAAAGGAGTTTGTTGTTCTGGATGAAGCTGTGATAATAGAGCTATAAATGATTTTAACATATTCTCAACATAGGTCAATCTATCTTTAATAGGCTTATTGAATAATTTCTCCTCAGAGTCTGAGCCATCTGAGTCTTCCTTAATGTCTAGCTCAGTGGGTTCAGGTCTTGTTAATTTTCTCAGCTCTTCCCAGGCAGCAGCATACCCTCCCGGAGCTGGGCAACACTCATCAGGTCCCTGTTCATTTTCTCCAATCGACTGATCGAACTTAATCTATTCAAGGCTAAGATCTAAGCAATCTCGGACCAGAAACCAAAGAATAATAGCATCCACTGAGGTTTTCTCAGGGCCAGTTGCATCACAATGTTCCCTTTTTTTTAATTTATTTTTTATTTTTTAATTTTTTTTTTCAATTTTCTAGCAAGTTTCTAAGTTATTGGTTCCTTCCTCCAGGAACTGGGGGCATGCTTCCTCAATAAAGTAAAAGAAACGTTCTAAGTCACTTTGGCCAACTTTCACTGCCCGGGCATTAAGCATGCCTTTGGGGGCCTGCATGTATAGCATGCGGCATGCGGCTATTACCTTGTCCCATAATTTATTACTCCCGACAATACACTCTCCTCCCACTCTCCTTCCCAAGTATTTGGACGTCCTTACCTGAGCGGGGGTCACCCGCCGTCGATCCCAGGCCTTCAAGTCTCTATTCGGGCACCAAACCTGCTGGGCCAGCCGGCAGGGGAGCAGAAATCCTGACTGAGGGGCGGCGGGGATAAGGAAAAGGAAAAATAAGGCAAGAGAAAAAAGAGAAGAGACAAAGATGGGGTACGGGAGGTCTGCAGCCATAAGGTTGAACCTCAAGACTGCAGCAACAGTTTATTCCAACTCCCAGCTTATATGCAGTTTTGGGACCAGGGAATAGCATAGGATTGTAAAAATTCCAGAACATAAAGAGGCTTTGAAGTTTGCAACATTTGATTACAGTAGACACAGGACAAGGTTGATTAACATAGGAATCTACTCCAGCGGACATAGCAAGGTGGGGACATAGCAAAGCAATTCCGGATAGTGGCTGTGAACAAATGTCCTTGCCTTTAGCATATCCTGGCGGTAACAGCACAGCCAGAGGTGATAATGAACCTAGGTGCAGGTTTGGCTCCCAACATCATGGCAACATCTGCACAGCCAGAGGTCAGGATGAGCTTAGCTGCTAGCTCAGCTCCCGACAACTCTGGCCACCAGATTTCAGTAAGCTGGCAGAGGAGCCAGCCCCTGGCCCCACAGAAAAATTTTGGAGCAGCTCCTTCTTTCCCCTAACCTCAAGCATATCCCCCAACAACCTGCAGCAACAATCAGTTTCAAGACTCCTCTGAGCAACAAAAGGAAGTGCAGGACTGGATCTCTGTTCCTCTACCTGCACAATTCTGACTTCTGAAATGGGATTTCAGACCCTCCCTACAGGAGTCATTGGCCCACTTCCAAGGGAATCTGTTGGCTTATTGTTAGGCTGCAGCAGCTCTGCACTGAGGGGCTTACCTATTATTCAAGGAGTGATCGATCAGGACTCTAATGGAGAAATAAAAATCATGGCTTCAGTGCTTGCTAGTGTTACCACTATCCCAGCAGCTCATTCTTGTTCCTTTAAGTTGTCGGTGCCTCAGTTACTACAAACCCTAGGGGATAAAGGAATTTTTTGATCTTCTGACAATTTTTGGGTTCAAAACATAAAATGGGAATGGCCCGGGAATAACTCCTTCTCATATTTTGAGATATCAATATGTTGAGACTACCTCTTGGGCTGTAAAAACCCAATCTTCTCAAGTCACTTCGATCCATTTATCTAAGAGTTTAGCAATATTTCCCATTGACCACTGGTTCAAATATAGGTCTATGGCACATAGAACAAGTTATATTCAAATGCAAATTACTCACTAGCTGGGGCAACAAATGAGCTAATTCCTCCAGTACTCATACCTTAGTGAAAGAGGTCAACAAAAAACATGTGCTTCAATCTTAAAGTGACCTTGGGGTATTCCAAAGGATATTTAACTTAGGCAAGACATGGGTGAATGATTGCCAATTTTCCCATTTCTATCCAGTCCCTTCTAGGTTCCTTTGTTACATGTAGCTCCAGTATTCATATAGCTGGCCTCCACACACATACATGTCTAGCACAATGATGATCAAGTTGTCCACATCCTGGTTGTGGTTGGTAACCTATATTAAACAGGAAGTGCACAGTAAACTAAGCATATCTTAGACATGAGTATGTCCTTTTTGCCACATGGCAAACGTGTGCTCCACAAAGAATAGTACTAGCAATTAGCCACAGTGTTCATAATGATGATAGAAAAAAGGGGGGAAAAAGATAAAATGTAATGTACCATAAATCAAGAGCTTGGTAAGTTAAAAACAAGAAGGAATGTTATGGAAGGTAAGAAAGAGAGGGAAGGAATGAATGTTACAAAGAAGAGGGACAGGGTAATGAAGCGGAGGAAGACAAGAAGACAGGAAGGAAGACAGGTGGGAAGGGAGCAAAGAGGAAAGGAATGCAGGCAGGGAAGGAGGCAGGGACAGATGGATTGTGGTTTGTATCGACAGTATGTGGGACAGAGTTAATGGTGGAAGTATGGAGGAAGAAGGGTACCGAAGGTAATCCTCGGGAATGAGAGATTACCATTATGTATCTGTAGCTCCTTTGTTGAATATCATCAGACTATAAGAATGCAGATTTAGCTCTCGTGCTCTGTGAATAGCCTAAACGTGCGATAATTATTCCCTGTGAGGGAGACCACAGTGTCCATGATACTTTGGGTGTGGCTCACTTCACTTAGTATAATTTTTTTCAAGTGCTTCCATTTCCTTATGAATGGGGCGATGTCATTCTTTCTGATTGAGGCATAAAATTCCATCGTATATATGTACCACAATATCCTGAGGGGGATCTGTGTTGGTCCCATATTTTAGCTATGACAAATTGTGCTGCGATGAACATTGTTGTGCTGGTGGCTTCAGTGTCTTCTCTTTTTTTGGTCTTTTGGGTAGATGCCCAAAAGTGGGGCTGTTGGGTATTAGGGGAGCTCTATGTTAAGCCTTCTGAGGAAGCTCCATAGTGCTTGCCAGAGTAGTTGGACCAGTTTACAATCCCACTAACAATGAAGTAGTGTTCCCTTTTGACCACATCGCCTCTAATTTATTAATGTTAGTTTTTTTTTTGTGTTTTTTTTGGCCAGTCCTGGGCCTTGGACTCAGGGCCTGAGCACTGTCCCTGGCTTCTTTCCGCTCAAGGCTAGCACTGTGCCGCTTGAGCCACAGCGCCGCTTTTGGCAGATTTCTGTGTATGAGGTGCTGGGGAATCAAACCTAGGGCCTCGTGTATCTGAAGCAGGCACTCTTGCCCCTAGGCTATATCCCCAGCCCAATGTTACTTTTCTTGATACAGTACTTTCTTAATGGGTTGAGTTGTTGAACACAGAAGAAGACACTGAGTGAAATAAATGCCATATTAGGGAAACCAGTGTTATATCACAGTTGTAGTACTTTCTCCATGACATGTGTAACCGTAGCCTCTGTTGTTGATGTTCCTCTTGTATCCCCTTCTTGTCTTCATACCTACACTATCACTATATCTTATCTGAGTACATTGGAAATCATGAATACTGATATTTTGAACTAGGAAAGTGAAAGGATATACCAAATCAAGAGACACAGGATAACAAGACAAATGACTTCAAAAGCAATACTTACAAAACTGTTTTGTGTAAACCACCTCAAGCACTCATGGGGAATGAAGGAAATGGGGCGTGGGGAGGGGAAATGTGGGACTAGTAAAAAAACAAGACAATAAATGTATCCAATGCCTAAGATACGTAACTGTAACCTATCTGGACATCATTTTGACAATAAATAAGAAAAAATGATTTAAAAAATACAGCTTTATTTCTGGGTTTCGTATTCCATTTCATTTTTCTTCAGGTTTTTCTTTATACCAGTACCACCTGTTTTTGTTATGATGGCTATATAATAGATCTTGACGCGGCACTTTTAAAATAACGAAAGGAAGGCAAGAAGACTCCCAAATGGGTAAGATAAGGATTCCACATGAAATATTGCCAGAATAATCCAGGACATCCAAACAATCAGAAACAACTATTTCCAGAAACTATACTCACTAAAGAATGAATACTTTAGGGAAAGAGGTAGATTTTACAGAAATATAAACTGTCCAACCTGAGGCAAGAACATATAAATCAATTAAATTACCGCATGAATTATGACGAGATACAGGAAGCAATGAAATTTCTTAGAAACATAAAAAAGTCAATCACCGCAGAATTCTATAACACTTTCTAAGAAAGGGGAAAACACCAATATTCTCCTAGTTCTTCCGTGAAGTTGATGCAGAGCGAGAAACCCCAAACCAGTTCCTTGAATCAAATACAATCACAAAACCAGGAAATGATCCCCGAAAAAGATGTTACAAAAAAAATCTCACTTAGGAACAAAGATGCACAACTCCTCTACATAATATTACCTAGCAGAATCCAAAAACAGATTTTATAAGTCATGCATCATGGGCAACTAGCCTTCATTCCACAACTGGAAGCCTGCTATAGCAGATTCATAACTTTTAATGCAATTCACCAAATTGACATAGGTAAGATGAAGAATTACATCATTCTTGAAGTGGCTGCTCCAAACCTTCAATGTTATAACACAGCAATAGATTTTCAAAGCCCTGAAGAAAATAGGATTAGAAAGACCCTTTTTAAAACAATGAAAGCTATATATATGAGAACAACTGCTAATGTCATACCAAATGGGAAGAACTAAAAACCATTTTCTTGAAAACCAGGAACAAGACAAGGGTAATACCTCCCTCTTCTCCTATTTAATATATTTCTGGAATCCTTAGCCATAGCAAGAAAGCTCCAAATAGGGAGGATCCAAATAGGGAGAGAAGATGTGAAACTTTCCTGATTTGCTGATATTATGTTTTTATACCTGAAGGACCCAAATAAATCTCCTCCAAATTCCTAGACCTAACAAACCGTTTTACCAAATAGCAGACGGTAATTTGCAACAGTCAAATATTATAACTTGCTAATATATTCATACAAAGGGGATTCAAGAAACGATTCCCTCCAAAACCTACACACCAATCAAAAATTTCGCCATGGATCTAAAAACAGATTACACTGAAGAGGAAATAAAAATGATATTGAAATATATAAACATAACCATCATCATTGGCAGTATCTGATATGCAAATAAAAACAACCCTGAAATAACATGTTTCCAATGTCAGAATGAGTAATTATCTTAACTCAGGCAACAACAAGCACATGATTCATTCTGAGCAACATGATCCAGGACATGACTAGAAAACCTGCACTTCTGTACAAATAATAATTTCTCTGACGAGTGGAGTATTTCACCTCAGCACAGATATTCTGATGCTTACGACCAAACTAATATGCCTTTGGAGAAATTCTCTATTAAAGAGTCTCCTGTGTTTGTTGGCCAAAGGATGCCCCTTTGTCATGAGACTCTCCTCCACCCTCCGCCACATATAGAACCTCCTTGGGGAGACTTGTTTGCCCAGCTGCTCCAGCGAAAGCTTTCCCTCAATTAATTGGGAAGTCAATAATCTATAATAATTAGTCTTGAGGAAATAGTAGCTAGTTAATAAAGTTCTACGTTGAATAATTTGATCCTTTGTTGTAGAGCTGACAAATTGTAGTAGCAACACCCTTCGTAGTAGCAACAACCTTTGAGGTAGCAACATCTGTTACAGTAGTGACATCCACAACTTTGGTGTTTATATGAATATACTTATGCATTATTTTACTCTTGAAATTGTGAATTGATTTCTAAACCAATATAAACCCTGGCCTGGCTAAATAAAAGTGTGCATTGGACCACTCTCCTTTGCATACCCTGTGTCTTGACTATGGTTAGAAATACACCGGTCCAACAACTGGCTTCCGGATCCAAGGGACCTGATAATTGATCCATAGGAGATTGCTGAACTGCGTTTGAGCTCTCTCTAGAGTGTAGGTGAAAGATATTTTGATTGAAAGGAGAGAGGGGAACTGAGTGGTGAGCTCCTGATAGATAAAATGTTACAGGTTTATGGGACAAGCTAAATCTACTCTTTTTTCTAATCTTATTGACCATGTACTGAAACTTAACAGGTCTTGTGTTCACAATTAGATGAGTGCATGCAGGTGGTAATGGAGTATAATCCGTGGTTCCAGGAGGAAGATACTTTAGACTTAGAATTCTGGGAAGGAGTAAACAATAATGTGTAAAAGGCATATCAGTGTGGGGAAAAGGTTCCAGATACATTTTGGTCTAATTGTGCATTAATATGTACAGCTCTAATTATCATGCTTGCGATGCTGTGGTAAGATCAGCTGCTGAACTGGAGATAGATGTGGAGAAAGCTACGAAGGTTTATAGTTTGTCCAAGGAGGCAAAAACTCAAAGTGGGCAGGAGTTAAAGAGATGGCTACACCTGAGCAATCTCTTGTCAGTTCTGCTAGAGAAAAGGTAGAGCCAAACTACCTATGTTTCTTCTCAGAAAATGAAGCCACTCTAAATAGCTCAGCAGGGCAGTCAGTGTGCTAAAGAGGCTCTCCATATCTGCCACGGACTTCAGCGGGGATGAGTCTTATAAAGAAAAAATTTTTGCTGCAGCGCCTGCCTTTCCTTTTCTGTTCTTCAGATTCTGACTCTGAGGACTTTGTTCCTCTCCCTCACTATCAAAGGTTCCCCATTATTCGACCCCCTTGAGTCGATGGAGATGCTCAGCCCCCTCATTATGAAAGTATCAATATGGTTTATATCACTCAGCTGTGGAAGGCGATAACCTTATATGCACCACAGGCGCTGAAGTTAAAGAGTTAATGTTGACAACTGTTTCTGCTTATTAAAATTTGGCTCCTGAGGATTGGAAGATTATGTGTAGGGCATTATTAAAACCTCAGGAATATCTATAATGGTTAATGTGGTAGAATGATGTTGCATCTGCCAGAGCAGGCTAAAATGCTCACTACCTAAATGCCGCCCTTCACAAAATACCGCATGATATATGAATAGGAACTGGGGGATTATAAGACCCAGAATCAAGTAAATACTCCAAAGGAGATTGACCAGTGGCTGCACGAGATATGTCTAGAGGCATTGGGTTGGGTATGTACCACAGTAAAAAGGATGGTTCTTAGGCCTGCTTTATTCAATGGGCCTAGGAACCCCTACTTTGACTTCATATTGCGCCTTCAGAAAAACATCCATAGAACAGTACAAGGTGCTGCTGTTCACGATCAATTAATTAAATTACTGGCAATTGACAATACTAATGAAGATTGTCAGTCTGCTTATCTACCTGCTAAGGAGATTGGGGAGGTAATTGCATATTTCAAGGCTTGTCGGAATGTATTTTTGGACATCAAAAGATGAAGCTATTGGGAGAGTCTCTGGGTGCCAGTGTGAAAGTACCCAAATCCGGGAAATTAAACTGTTTAGACTGTGGGGACAAGGGCATACTGAAATGAATTGTGTAAAAATGAAACTGGCAAATACAAACTCGCCTAGGAAATTCCCTTTCTACAAAAGTGTGGTGCATTGGGCCCAAGAATTTTGATCTAAAACTGACATTGGTGGACATATGCTTCTCCTTTCATCGGGAGCAGCACAGGGAGAAAGTACAAGGTGTTCAGGAAAGGGGGCAAAGGGCAAGCCTCATGGTCGCATTCCTATGAACGAGCCTTACCCACCATCTTTTCGTTACAACCAGCCCAGATTGGGAGTGCCACAGTGGACCTTTTCTCAAGCCCATTCTGAACTTTCCCTGCTAATTTCCAGAATTAGAACTTGCATATACGGTCCCTTGCCATGGGGGACTTGGGGCCTTCTTCTGGAGCATTCCAGTTTCATTGCTAAATGGGTGTTAGTTGTACCAGGAGTAACTGACTCTGACTACATAGGACAAATTCAAATCCTTAAGACCTCCCCTGTACCTTATGATATTAATTCTGGTGATCATATTGCACAATTGATTTTCTTTGCTTACATATTTATATCAACTTCTGCAAACCCTTATCAAGGAGGTTTTGACAGTATGAAATATCAATGTGTTTTCTGGATTTTCAATGAAGCATACAAACCACCTTGTTGTAAATTTTATATAGGCAAGAGGCATTGCTAGCTACTGGCTAAGACATCACAATAATCATCCAGATTGAATGGGCCATCGGGGCAGCGTGACACAACCTATCAAATGCAGAATAAAAGGTGTCAGTAGTACACTAGATTGAGTTATTAAGCAAAATCTTGAATATCAGTATATTACTGATGGTGAAGGCCAACATTCCATTTTTGATCCATAATTTTTGTAAGTACCTATTAACGTAATTGTACTACACGTCTTTGAACAGTGGGGAGCTCATTTTGTTTTCCCTTGATGCTCAGATGCATGTCTTTCTCAATAAGATTACTTAATTGGCAGACAGATTGTCTAGTTTGCCGTGAGCAAAGGCCCTTATCTAAGGAAAAGTTGGCGGCCACAATGCAAGTTGTTGGAGATAAGTTAGCTTCAAATCATATTGAGGTTTCTATCTCTACCTGGAACTCTCCTATTTCTGTTATTAAAAAGAAATCTCACAAATGCAGATTGCTCACGGATTGTCGAGCTCTAAATGCAGCTTTGAGGCCTATACTTTACAACATGGCCTGCCACAATCATGTATGATTCCTTTAAATTGGCATATTATACTAAGATTTGCAAGATTATTTCTTTACTATTTTCTTATTTCATGAGGACCTGTCATGCTTTGCTTTTACTTTAAGTCGGATTAAACTCCAAGGACCCCATGGAAGGTTTAAATGGAAATTATTGCCACCAGGTATGATGAACTCACCTACTATGTGTCAAACTTTTGTAGCCAGAGCACTAGAACCTATTAGGAAAAGATTTGCTCATTTTTCATGTATTCATTATATGGATGACTAATTATTTGCTGCACCTAATAAATATATTCTATCAGACTTATTACAAATTTTGCCCTTCCACTTGCAAGAAAATGGTTTATTAGTTGCCCCTGATAAAATCTGGACAGAGGAACCATTAAAGTATCTAGGATATTTAGTTTAAAAAAAACAAGCAATTATTCTCCAATTTATAAAAATTCGTACTGAAAAATTAAATACTCTTGATTTTCAAATGTTATAGGGGACATTAATTGGCTTCATCCTTCCTTAGGCATTCCCACATATGCTTTGCATAATTTATTCTCCATTCTTCAAGAGGATTTAACTTTAAATAGCCCTTGTGTATTAACTAGTGAGGAAAGTCAGGAAATACTTTTAGTAGAAAAACCCCTGACTCAAAATTTCTTATCCCGGGTAGATTTTTGTGTCCCTAATGGGCTATTAAATCTACTTACAAAGTCTACCCCACAGGGGGAATAGCACAGTTCAACAAGAGTTTGGTAAGTACCAGGCACACATTGTCTGAAATGTAAAGCACATGTCTAGAGATAATCAGCTTTATTATCATGCAAGGCTGTAAAATGTGCCTGCAAATCAATGGGGAGGACAACAACTTGATTATCATCCCCACACCTAAATAACAATTCAAATTTGCATTACAATCCTCTGATCTCCTCCCTTTTTCATTGAATGGCTTTCATGAAGAAGTTTTATACCAATTACCTTCTAGTCCTTTAAGGAAATTATTTCAATAACAAATTTATATTACTGATAATATTTAACTTTCTAAGGCCATTCTAAATTCGCCTAATATTTTTGAAGATAGTACCAAAAATAACAAATGTGCTTTTTGGACAGAAGGTAAATATCAAGTTTTCCTCACTCCCTGGCAATAGGCACACAAAATGAATCACAGGCTGTTATATACGCTTTACAGAATTTCTTAACTTTCAATTTAATCACTCAGTCGACTTGTGCAGCAAATGTTCTATGCAATATATATTCTGTTGTTATTTATCACATAAACCCCCCAATAGATTCACTATTTAAACAATTCAAAGCCAGTAATGCCAAAGACAGCATTTACTGTATGTCATTCACATTCTTGCTCATTCTAATTTGACAGGTCCCATGGCACGTGGTAATTTTCATGTAGATGATTTAGTCCCTTTTATTTCGGCAAAAGAAGACCATGCATCATGGCACTCTAATGCAGGTCATTTACCTGTCACATATAAAATTCCTTTTAGGGTTGGGATTATGTCCTAGTGGCAAGAATGCTTGCCTCATATACATGAAGCATGGGTTTGATTCCGTAGGGCCACATACATAGAACATGGCCAGATGTGGCACTGTGGTTCAAGTGGCAGCGTGCTAGCTAGCCTTGAACAAAAAAGAACCAGGGAGTGTCCTCAGGCACTGAGTCCAAGACCAAGGTCGGGAGTAAATAAAATAAAATTCCTTTTAAACAACCTAAGCAAATTATTGCTAACTGTCCTACTTGTTGACCTTTGCATTTACAAACCCTTCCCCTTGGTGCTAATCTTCAAGGCCTGGCTCCAAACAATAATTGGCAAATGGATGTAACACACATCCCTGAATTTGTCTGCCTACAAGATGTGCTTGTAACTATTGACACATTCCTTTTTTGGAAGGTGCACAGCTCTAACTGGTGAAAAATGGACTCAGGTCATTCAACATTTAGAAGAAACATGTGCAGTCATGTAGATTTCTTCTCAAATAAAAACTAACAATGGACCAGCTGAATCCAGTAAATAAGTGCAAATATATTTAGAATTTCGTAATATCTTCCATGTTACATCAGTTGAATATAAACCTCAATCTCAAGGTAGAGTAGAATGAGCTCACTGTACTTTGAAAAGACAAATTTAAAAGTAAAAGATGTTGAATATGTATAGTACTGAGGAGTATTCCACATCTATGAATAGCCTTTATAAAATAGACTGAGCTGTTATTGCAGAAGCACTATTTGTTCTTAAGTTTTTAAATTTGCCTCAAGGAGATGTTTTGGTCATAGCCAACCAACACTTCCTAACTCCATGTATGTTAATCAAGCCACATCCTGTTTGGATTAGATTGGGGGTTGGGTTAGATTGGGCCCCTTGGCAGTTGTTAATCCAGGGGCTATGGAATGCTTATGTTTCTACAGAAGATGTCCAAAACTTCTGGCATCCACTCTGCTGAGTCCGACAAGGAGTGCCCCCAGAACACAAAGATTAGGGTAAGACATCCTCATCTATGCTATGAGACCATCCCAATCCAAGCCATGGCTGCCCACAGTCTCCATAAAAATCCTCACAGAGGAAGGACAGCCCCTTTGCCCTTATGGGGACAGGTAAAAGAGCTGTCTCACAAAGCCCAACAGGTAGTGCTATCTACTGAAAAAGTGCTGACTCTGGAACATCTACACCTGCCTATGTGTGCTATGTTAACCTGTGTCTTGTAACTCTATGGCAGGGGCTAATTCAGAGGTATGGTATTGGACCAGTATCTTTAAACCACCCTTATTACATCAAGATTTGTGGACCAAATTCCCAGTCTCTGCATCTATATCTAGTCCTGACTTAATCCCTCTCTGTTATCTGTCTGGCATTCCAGTCTATCCTATGGAAGAAGGACAAGATTCTAACATCTCTTACTCTCAGTTCTCTAAAGCTATCTGTCTCGGCAATTCTCCATGTTAACCCTTTAGATATCAATATTTTTAATTCAACATGGAGGTTTATAAAATCCCAGTAGAACTCGGCTGGTTAGACTGTCCGTTTGGTCTGTGAGATCTCACACCTATAAGATACACATCTCTCCTAGTCCTTTTGGTTTGTGGTTACAAAACTGCACCAAACATAATTTTGCTCCTGAAAAGCTATACAATCTCATACTCCATAAACCAATTATGAGCAGCAGTGGAGTTGCTCAATCTTACATGTCTTCTATGCTATCTTACATGTCTTCTATGCCATGTCTGAATTTGAAAGTGAGATATCCTCCAAAAGTAGTTTGCTGTTATAGAATTATTTTCCACTTAATATCTTTGGGAATATCCTTTTATGTGACTCCATGGTAATTCAAATTTTGAAATCCAGAATGAATATACCTGAGTGTTTCCATGGTAATTATTGTAGTAGGAAAGAACCTGAATGTGTAACAGGTGAAAATTGAGCACAAAATATTTCCTTCAATTTTGTCTCCAAATATTTTGGAAATCATTACCTGGCTACTTTGTTATCTCTTGTGCTAATCTGTTTATACTGAGCCATTTTGATAAACATTTCAATTTTTATGTGTAATTCATTTCTGAATGTTGGTCATATTTTTAGTTTCACACGTGGAAATAGTGTTCCAACTTATATCACTTGCATCCATGGCAACATCAATAGTGAAATATCTTCATTAATTAGGGGAGCATACATGTTTATGTTAAATTAGTAGGAGTCATGAACACCTAGGTATGGCTCAGGGCACCTTGTTAGGACTGTAGAAAACATGGTCTTCTATTGAATCCAGTCTGAAATAAAGTCTTTGTTGATCCACTTAGAACACAAACATTCCCAGTATCATCTGCATATAATAATATTAATGCGTTTTGCCGTTTAAATATTTTGCAAACCATATATACTCATTACAAACTGCAAACAATGGCCTGTACACGAACTATTCAAACAGCAGTTAACATGCATATATATTATGAAATTATAATAAATTTCTCTACACTGTCTTAAATATTTCTATTATATGATTAAACGCTTATATAGCTCAAGTACTTGGACATTGCACACTTACAAATGAAGATGCATTTATTTATTATGATTAAGGACAGAGTGACCCATGATAGCTCTTAGAATTGTCCTTGAAGTTGGTTGAATTACATCATTGCAAATTTTCCTAGTTTTGATAGTATTCTTAAATTGGGTCATGATACAATCTGAAACAGTCCATTTTTTTTGTAGCCTGTTGTACAACAGCTCTTAGAAGGCAAAATAGAGCCAGACACTTAAAGAATCATACGAATAAAATATTTCAAATGATATTCATAAGTTTTCTTTATTTGGTTTCAAAAAGCCCAGAGTCATTATGGAATACCTGTTACAGTCCTTGGTATTTCCCATGGGCTCATAAAAGAGAGGTATTCCAACCCTTTGTTTAGCCTTATGTCATGACCAACACTGTAAATTGTAAATTGATGGGCCTCAATATAGAAGTGATACAGTGTCTTTTGTTACAAAGCACATGCAAAACCCACTTTAAGCATTTAACCCAGACGTCTAATTTATATAAATAAATATATGACTAGCAAACGAAGAAAGCTTTTATGTCCAATTACTATGAATCATTAACTCATATCTTTGGATAAAGTACGTTTTTTGGTACATTGCCCGATAAATTTGCTACACTAATTCTTAAGCTAAATCAATATTATACTTCTGTTTGCTCACAGTAAATCAATTTACTTTTCCTTCATATTTTAATGTCAATGCCCACTGCTGCTGTTACAATAAAAATAATATATGGATTCTTTGTCATAGTGCAAAACTCATGACGCTATTTTCTCTTCTTTAATCTGTGATTCCTTGTGATTTCTATTTGAATAACAAACAGGATGAAAGCTCAAGAATGCAGAGTGATAAGGGAATTTAGATTCTAATTTAAATTCTTGGTTGATTCCTTCTTGTGAGTCCAGTGTAAATGTAAATGTAAGTATGTTCTTCCCTGCTGTCACTTGCTTGTTCCAGCAAGTTATTCTGGGGGAGAACAATAAAAATATCCTAGTCAACCTGCAGATTGATGAGAGTACCTGTGAAACTTTAGACATGTACTTAGAGTTTTGTTCTATCCTTCGTAAGACACTTTTGCTATAATGATGCTTTCTTTTTACATTTGCGGTTTGGATCAAAGTTTAGGCAGAGAAATGTAGGTCAAATATTATCAATTTGATTTGAAATCTTAGGATTATGATTTCTTATGTACTCGTAATTATTTACTATTTTTGGCCTGAGGCTAGGTGACATTACATGTTTTGTGTCTCTGTATGTATAACCTAGGATATGGCTTGTGGAAATGTGCCCGGGTCCTTAAAATAATGAGTATTCATTGATTCACCTGTACAAGTACCTCCAAGTGGGTCAAGACACACAAGTGTCCAAGTATAGTTTTCCAGATGCTGTCCAATTAATTGGTTTCAGTGTATATGGAAGTTAAGAAAGCAGGGAATTCATTCATGATAATAGGCATTTGTTCAATTTGCAGTACCTCTAGAAGATCCAAGGATGTGTCTAATGTTTGTAGACACAATACAAACATATGTGTTAGCACTCTATGCATCGAATGAAAAAAAATGTTTTTTTATTTATGCCTTTGCAGAAATAATCAGTTGCCCCACCGTGTTGAGTTCAACAAGTATTTCTCCTTGTCTTATCTATGAGTAAAAATAATTTAAAAAAAAGTCTAATCATATGAATGTCTTTTGATTTCCTCTAATAATTGAGACAAGCACTCTTGCAACTAGGCCATATTCCCAGCCCTCCCCTAATCATTTAAACCTCCAATTTGGTTACAGTGTATATTCTTTACAGTGAATTCTGACATAAGTGGAGGTGTTTCTTTCCTTATAGAAGTATATCACTTAATATTTGAGAAAGCACAGTTAGGTAGGAGAAATGCAATTATGATCATTAAATGGAAATGTAAGTACGTTAACATGTAAAGTCCTCCTATGATTGTTCTTCAGTTACTTTTACATGAGTCTGATATGTTTCATTTCATGATGTATTCTTGCATGTAAGAAAGTATCACCAAATTTACCTCTTTAAAAGAGAACGTCAATTTATGTGACATTATGTAAACATCAGTTTGGTGAGCCAAACACTTCTGGGAGTTTTTGTAAAAAGAAAAAATTCAACTCTGTGAGCTTTTCTTACTACGAAAGATTCTCAATATCGAAATAATTTCAGTGTGTGACAATATGCAAGGATTCTTTGACTTCTTTAAATAGGACGATTTGCAAGACCGAATGAATGGGAAATGTGGTGGGGGAATACAGCAGAAAGGGCTCACCAAGTGAATTGGGTAGTGAGCAGAACAACCTGAGCTAATCAAGGGACTTAGGAAGAGATATATCACAGGAAAAGAGGAACAGCTTACAGGAAGCATAAAGAGAGGTATATGCATATATCACCATTTTGGGATGAATTGCTTTACAATAACTAAGCATAGAGGACATAAGAATTTTGAGAATTGAATGTGACACTGAGCATGAGGAACAGACGTCTGTTTATTTTACTTTATAATATTATTAAGAATTACTAACACATAGAGTTAATGTGTAAATAATTAAGAATTTGAGGGAGTGGTTTGAGGGGTGAAGCAGAGGGATGAAGGGAGAAAAATCAGGAAGGGATAGCAGGTATGAGAAGAAATGCATATGTAATCACTATATGAAGCATGTTTCTGTAACCCCACTGTATATCATCCTGAAAATAAGAAAAAAATGTAAAAAATTAAGTGTAAATGCATTTTGTGTTGGGAAACTAGATTTTTCTATGTATCCAAAAAAATAACATTCAAAATGTATTAAAATTTGTGCATTGTTGGAAATATTACAAGTGTTGGTAGATAATCAGAAAGAAGAAAATTTTTGATTCTGTGTGTGTTTGTGTTTGTGTTTGAGTGCGTGAGTGTGTTGTGCCTAGTCTTTTGAAGTTATGTCTCATGGTGATCAACATAGAAATGCATTGCTAAGACAGGGTATATAAAATTTGTCAAACGTGGAAATTCCTCCCTCATTTTTCTCTTGTTTCACTTTCCAATCAACTGTTCACCATCTTTGAATGGTTAATTACAACTATTTCTATTTCTTTGTTGCATTCCTTTACCCTTTGTACTTCTCACAGTGTGAAGAAGTCATTTCCTTACTACGATAAAGAAAGAGACAATAGTAAGAGCTCCATGGTCTACTAGAGCGACACCTGGTTTACAAACACAGAAAATTAAATC